>NW_028295156.1:0-205420 GCF_964341445.2 Mesoplodon mirus | reverse complement strand
TCTGTTGATGGACTTTTTGGTTGCTTCCATGTCTTGGCTATTGTAATAGAGCGGCAATGCACATTTGCCTGCCTGTGTCTTTCCAATTCTGTCTTCTTAGGTGATAGGCCCAGGAGTGGGCCTGCTGGATCATACAGTAGCAAAATGTTTACTTTACAAAGGCACCTCCATTCTGTTCTCATTAGTGGTTCTTACCAGGTTACGTCCCTCTTAAAGCTGAGGGTATGCACTTCTCCACAACACCTTCAGCATTTACTGTTTGTAGTGTTTTTTTGCTGATGTATATTCTGACCAGTGTGAGCTGATATACCTCTTTGGGGTTGGATTTGCATGCGTCTCATAAACCCTTGAAATTGAGCTTTCTGGCATGTCCTTTTTTTCTTCAAACTCTGAGTACATCTTACCTCTTCAAATTGTTTTTGTGAAGTGTGTGTGACATTTAGAAATATTTTGGCCATTACCTCCCTCAAGACATTTTGTGGGCAGGTTTCATTTACAGCCCTCCAGTACTGGTGCATATGAAGTGACCCTTAGCACAGGTTTTAAAGCTGCTGTTGCAGGTAACGTCCAGAGGGCGGCAGCATTTCTTTCATTATGTCTTTTGCTTTCCGACTTACCTCATGTTCTGTGATTATCTCTAGGCAGCATTTCTGCTTTTCCCAATTTGGTAACTAGGCGAACAGACCTTCCTGGCAGTGGTGTTCCTCGGTTATATATTAGAGTGGAATGTGCCCGGAGAAACCCCCAAATGCTGATGTCTCCTTACTTATGTTTGTTTTCTAAATTGAATTTATATTTTTTATTGGAGTCATATTCCATTGCGTACATGGACCACTTGTTCTTGGTGCATTCCTCTGTTGATGGACATTTTCGTAGCTTCCAAGTGTTGTCTATGGTAAATATTGCTGGAGTGCAGGATTTTCAGCCTGTATCTTTTTTTATGGTTTTGATTTCTTTTGCGGTACGCGGGCCTCTCACTGCGGTGGCCCCTCCCGTTGCAGAGCAGAGGCTCCGGATGCACAGGCCCAGCAGCCATAGCTCACGGGACCAGCCTCTCCACGGCATGTGGGATCTTCCCGGACTGGGGCACGAACCCGTGTCCCCTGCATCGGCAGGCGGACTCTCAACGTCTGTGCCACCAGGGAAGCCCAGCCTGTTTAGTTTTGATTCTCATCCTGTCAGGTGATAGGCCCAGCAGTGGGTATGCTTGATTGAATGGTAGCTCAGTATTTACCTTTCCAAGGCACCTCCTTTGTGTTTTCCTTACTGGCTCTTACCATGTCCCACGTTGAACCAAGGGTAGGCATTTCTCCTCAAACCCTTCAGCATTTACTGTTTGCAGCATTTTTGCTGATGGCCATTCTGACTGGTGTGAGCTGATAGGTTTTTTGTAATTTGGATTTGCATGTCTTGAATTATTCCTAGTGTTCAGCATTTTTCCACGCCTTTTTAAAGTTCTGTTAAAATAACAGAAAGAAACAGAGAGTACAATTAACCTCTGGAAATTGTCTTCTTGAAAGGTTGCCCTCTTTTGAATGTTTTGGTCAATTTTCGAACCCAGGATTGTTTCTGAGGTCAGGTGTCATTCATAGGCCTGTAATGAGTGTGAATATCTAGTGAGCATTAGCACTGGGTTTAAAGCTGCTGTTTTGGGAAACGGCCACAAGGCGGCAGCATTTCTCCATTCCCAAATCTGGTTCCTAGGGCAGCAGAGCCTTTCTGGAAGTCCTGTTCCTAGGTTGTAAATTAAAATGGAATGTGCCAGGAGAAACCCCAATAAGTTTATGTCACATTACTTCTTGTTTTAGTTTTTTTAATCGGGGTAATGATTAGAATACTGTTTGTCCTCAGTGTACACAATCTGGTTCATTTGTGCATAACATATATATATATATATTCATGTACAGAGCCACTTCCCGTGTAAATTATTGCAGAGTTTTCCATAGACATCCCTTGCTATATGGTCGGTCTTTCTGTTATATGTATTTAATAGGTATTTGTACACGTATGGTAACCCTAATCTTAATTTTTCCATTCCCCCCACCTGTCCTTTTAGATAAGCATAGTTTGTTTTCTAAGCCTGTGAGTGTCTTTCTCTGTGGAAATATGTTCATTTGTGTCAGTTGTTAGATAACGCCTATAAGTGATATCATAGGATATGTCTTTTGCTTTCCGACTGACCTCATGTTCTGTGATTATCTCTAGGCTCATCTATGGTGCCTCAAAGAGCAGTGTTTCATTGTTTTCCATGGCTAATAGTCCATTGTGTACATGGACCACTTCTTCTTTTTCCACTCATCTGGTGATGGACATTTTGGTTGCTTCCGTGTCTTGGCTATTGTGAAAATTCCTGCAGTGCAGCTGCTGAAGCCTGTGCCTTCTCGACTCTGGACTTCTCAGGTGAGAGTCTCAGCGGTGGGCCTGCTGAATGGAATGGTGGCTCAGTTTTTACTTTGAAACACAGCTCCTTCCTGTTCTCATTATTGGCTGTTACCACTTTACATCTCACCAGCAGCTAGAGGGTACACAGTTCTCTAAAACCCCTTCAGCATTTGTTGTTTGCAGACTTTTAGCTGATGGTAGTTGGCATGTGTGAGTTGAAACCTTTTTGGAGGTTAGATTTGCATGAGTCTAATAATTCCTGATGTTGAGCTTTTATCCATTTTCCTCTTTTTTGAAAATGAGTGAGTAAAACTTACCCCTCCATACTATGTCCTTGAAAATTGTGCCAGTTTGGAATTTTTTTGGCCATTCCCTACCTCCGCACAATTATGTAGGGCAGGTGTCCTTTACAGCCCTGAGTCCTTGTGAATGTTAAGTGACCATTAGCTGTGGGTTTAATGCCGCTCTTGCGGGAAACGGCCACAAGGCGGCAGCATTTCTACATTTCCAACTCTGGGTTTTTGGGCAACAGAGCTTTCCTGGAAATCGTGTTAGTAAGCTGCAAATTAGAGTGGAATGTGCCAGCGCAAACCCCCAAGAGCTTATATCTCCTAAATTGTTGTTTGTTTATTAAATTTAATTTTTATTAATTATCAGAGCAAATTTGATACAAATGTACATTCTCCTAGGTGTACAGTTTCTGGTTCATTCTATCAATGTATCTGTCTATTCCTCTTTCGATTCTTTCCCGTGGATGTTATTATAGGGTGTTGAGTAGACCTCTCTTCGTATTCCATAGGCACTTTGTGATTATACATTTCATAAGTATTAGTGCATATCTGTTAACCCCCATGTCCTAGTTCATACATTCCTTATTCCTTTCCATTTGGTTAAACATTAATTGGTTTTCTGAATCTATGCGTGTCCATCTCTTGGAAATTATTTCATGGGTATCAATTTTTAGGTAACACCTATAAGTGATGTCCTAAGATGTCTGTCTTTCGGTTTCTTTCTTACTTCAAGTTGGGTGATTATATCTAGATCCTTCTATGATGGTGCCAACGGCACTGTTCCATGCTTTTTCATGGCTAATATTCCATTGTGTACATGGACGACTTTTTCTTGGTGCATTTTTCTGTTGATGGACATTTCGGTTTCTTCCAGGTCTTGGCTATGGTACGTGTTGCTGCAGTGCAGGATTGCCAGCCTGTGTCTTTTCGATTCTCGTCTAATCAGGTGAAAGGCCCATGAGTGGGCCTACCAGATCACATGGTAGCTCCATATTTACCCTTAAACGCACCTCCATTCTGTTCTCACTACTGGCTGTGACCAGGTTTCATCCCACCAGCAGCTAAAGGGTACGCGGTTCTCTAAAACCCCTTCAGCATTTATTCTTTGTAGAATTTTTGGCTGATGACCATTCTGACGGCTGTGACGTGAACTTTTTTGTACACTGGATTTGCATGGCTTTATTGATTCCTGATGTTCAGCATTTTTCCGTTCCCATTTTGTTAACAAAAAAGAAAGAAAGTAAAAGAAACAGAAGACAAATGTGCATAAACTGTGCCTCTTGAAACTGTCGTTTTGAAATATGGACGTCTTTTGAATGTTTTCATCGATATACGACCCCAGGATTTTTTTTCAGGGAGGTGTTATTTACAGGCCTGCAATTATTTTGAATATCAACTGACCATTAGCGCTGGGATTAAAGCTGCTGTTGTGTGAAACGGCCACAAGGTGGCAGCAGTTCTCCTTTACCAAACCCGGTTACTAGGGCAACAGAACCTCAATGGAAGTCGTGTTCTAGGTTGTAATTTAGAATGGAATGTATCAGGAAAGCCCCTTCAATTTATGTCTCACTATTTCTTGTTTGTTTTTTTTAATTTAATTTTTATTTTTCATCACAGCAAGTTTGATTACAATGTTTGGCATGTTGTAGGTGTGCAAGATGTGGTTCTTTTACACATATACATATGTGTGTTCTTCCTGGGATCCTTGTCCCATGTACGTTATGACAGAATGTTGAGTAGTGTTCTCTTGGTATTCCGTAGGTCTCTGGTGATTATATAGTTCACCTGTGTTTGTATATGTCTGTTAACCCCAATATCCTAATGTATCCAATCCTCACACCTTTCCATTGGTGAACCATAAGTTGGTTTAATGAATCTGTGATTGCCCTTCTCTGTGGAAATATCTTTACTGCTATCAATTTTTAGGTAACACCTATAAGTGATATCATACGATATGTGTCTCTCTCTTTCTGACTTAGTACGAGTCGCGTGACTACCTCTACACTCATCTACGGTGCTGCACATGGCATTGTGTCCTTTTTTCCCTTGGCTAATATTCCCTCTGTACATGTACCAGTTCTTCTTTGTCCACTCATCTGTTGATGGACTTTTTGGTTGCTTCCATGTCTTGGCTATTGTAATAGAGCGGCAATGCACATTTGCCTGCCTGTGTCTTTCCAATTCTGTCTTCTTAGGTGATAGGCCCAGGAGTGGGCCTGCTGGATCATACAGTAGCAAAATGTTTACTTTACAAAGGCACCTCCATTCTTTTCTCATTAGTGGCTCTTACCAGGTTACGTCCCTCTTAAAGCTGAGGGTATGCACTTCTCCACAACACCTTCAGCATTTACTGTTTGTAGTGTTTTTTTGCTGATGTATATTCTGACCAGTGTGAGCTGATATACCTCTTTGGGGTTGGATTTGCATGCGTCTCATAAACCCTTGAAATTGAGCTTTCTGGCATGTCCTTTTTTCCTTCAAACTGTGAGTACAGCTTACCTCTTCAAATTGTTTTCGTGAAGTGTGTGTGACATTTAGAAATATTTTGGCCATTACCTCCCTCAAGACATTTTGTGGGCAGGTTTCATTTACAGCCCTCCCGTACTGGTGCATATGAAGTGACCCTTAGCACAGGTTTTAAAGCTGCTGTTGCAGGTAACATCCAGAGGGCGGCAGCATTTCTTTCATTATGTCTTTTGCTTTCCGACTTACCTCATGTTCTGTGATTATCTCTAGGCAGCATTTCTGCTTTTCCCAATCTGGTAACTAGGCGAACAGACCTTCCTGACAGTGGTGTTCCTTGGTTATATATTAGAGTGGAATATGCCCGGAGAAACCCCCAAATGCTGATGTCTCCTTACTTATGTTTGTTTTCTAAATTGAATTTATATTTTTTATTGGAGTCATATTCCATTGCGTATATGGACCACTTGTTCTTGGTGCATTCCTCTGTTGATGGACATTTTCGTAGCTTCCAAGTGTTGTCTATGGTAAATATTGCTGGAGTGCAGGATTTTCAGCCTGTATCTTTTTTTATGGTTTTGATTTCTTTTGCGGTAGGCGGGCCTCTCACTGCGGTGGCCCTCCCGTTGCAGAGCAGAGGCTCCGGATGCACAGGCCCAGCAGCCATAGCTCACGGGACCAGCCTCTCCACGGCTTGTGGGATCTTCCCGGACCAGGGCACGAACCCGTGTCCCCTGCAGCGGCAGGCGGACTCTCAACGTCTGCGCCACCAGGGAAGCCCAGCCTGTTTAGTTTTGATTCTCATCCTGTCAGGTGATAGGCCCAGCAGTGGGTATGCTTGATTGAATGGTAGCTCAGTATTTACCTTTCCAAGGCACCTCCTTTGTGTTTTCCTTACTGGCTCTTACCATGTCCCACGTTGAACCAAGGGTAGGCGTTTCTCCTCAAACCCTTCAGCATTTACTGTTTGCAGAATTTTTGCTGATGGCCATTCTGACTGGTGTGAGCTGATAGGTTTTTTGTAATTTGGATTTGCATGTCTTGAATTATTCCTAGTGTTTAGCATTTTTCCACGCCTTTTTAAAGTTCTGTTAAAATAACAGAAAGAAACAGAGAGTACAATTAACCTCTAGAAGTTGTCTTCCTGAAAGGTTGCCCTCTTTTGAATTTTTTGGTCAATTTTCGAACCCAGGATTGTTTCTGAGGTCAGGTGTCATTCACAGGCCTGTAATGAGTGTGAATATCAAGTGAGCATTAGCACTGCGTTTAAAGCTGCTGTTTTGGGAAACGGCCACAAGGCGGCAGCCTTTCTCCATTCCCAAATCTGGTTCCTAGGGCAGCAGAGCCTTTCTGGAAGTCCTGTTCCTAGGTTGTAAATTAAAATGGAATGTGCCAGGAGAAACCCCAATAAGTTTATGTCACATTACTTCTTGTTTTAGTTTTTTTAATCGGGGTAATGATTAGAATACTGTTTGTCCTCAGTGTACACAATCTGGTTCATTTGTGCATAACATATATATATATATATATATATATATATATATATATATATATATTCATGTACAGAGCCACTTCCCGTGTAAATTATTGCAGAGTTTTCCATAGACATCCCTTGCTATATGGTCGGTCTTTCTGTTATATGTATTTAATAGGTATTTGTACACGTATGGTAACCCTAATCTTAATTTTTCCATTCCCCCACCTGTCCTTTTAGATAAGCATAGTTTGTTTTCTAAGCCTGTGAGTGTCTTTCTCTGTGGAAATATGTTCATTTGTGTCAGTTGTTAGATAACGCCTATAAGTGATATCATAGGGTATGTCTTTTGCTTTCCGACTTACCTCATGTTCTGTGATTATCTCTAGGCTCATCTATGGTGCCTCAAAGAGCAGTGTTTCATTGTTTTCCATGGCTAATAGTCCATTGTGTACATGGACCACTTCTTCTTTTTCCACTCATCTGGTGATGGACATTTTGGTTGCTTCCGTGTCTTGGCTATTGTGAAAATTCCTGCAGTGCAGCTGCTGAAGCCTGTGCCTTCTCGACTCTGGACTTGTCAGGTGAGAGTCTCAGCGGTGGGCCTGCTGAATGGAATGGTGGCTCAATTTTTACTTTGAAACACAGCTCCTTTCTGTTCTCATTATTGGCTGTTACCACTTTACATCTCACCAGCAGCTAGAGGGTACACAGTTCTCTAAAACCCCTTCGGCATTTGTTGTGTGCAGACTTTTAGCTGATGGTAGTTGGCATGTGTGAGTTGAAACCTTTTTGGAGGTTAGATTTGCATGAGTCTAATAATTCCTGATGTTGAGCTTTTATCCATTTTCCTCTTTTTTGAAAATGAGTGAGTAAAACTTACCGCTGCATACTATCTCCTTGAAAAATGTGCCAGTTTGGAATTTTTTCGGCCATTCCCTACCTCCGCACAATTATGTAGGGCAGGTGTCCTTTACAGCCCTGAGTCCTTGTGAATGTTAAGTGACCATTAGCTGTGGGTTTAATGCCGCTCTTGCGGGAAACGGCCACAAGGCGGCAGCATTTCTACATTTCCAACTCTGGGTTTTTGGGCAACAGAGCTTTCCTGGAAATCGTGTTAGTAAGCTGCAAATTAGAGTGGAATGTGCCAGCGCAAACCCCCAAGAGCTTATATCTCCTAAATTGTTGTTTGTTTATTAAATTTAATTTTTATTAATTATCAGAGCAAATTTGATACAAATGTAGATTCTCCTAGGTGTACAGTTTCTGGTTCATCCTATCAATGTATCTGTCTATTCCTCTTTCGATCCTTTCCCGTGGATGTTACTATAGGGTGTTGAGTAGACCTCTCTTCGTATTCCATAGGCACGTTGTGATTATACATTTCATAAGTATTAGTGCATATCTGTTAACCCCCATGTCCTAGTTCATACATTCCTTATTCCTTTCCATTTGGTTAAACATTAATTGGTTTTCTGAATCTATGCGTGTCCGTCTCTTGGAAATTATTTCATGGGTATCAATTTTTAGGTAACACCTATAAGTGATGTCCTAAGATGTCTGTCTTTCGGATTCTTTCTTACTTCAAGTTGGGTGATTATCTCTAGATCCTTCTATGATGGTGCCAACGGCACTGTACCATGCTTTTTCATGGCTAATATTCCATTGTGTACGTGGACGACTTCTTCTTGGTGCATTTTTCTGTTGATGGACATTTCGGTTTCTTCCAGGTCTTGGCTATGGTACGTGTTGCTGCAGTGCAGGATTGCCAGCCTGTGTCTTTTCGATTCTGGTCTAATCAGGTGAAAGGCCCATGAGTGGGCCTACCAGATCACATGGTAGCTCCATATTTACCCTTAAACGCACCTCCATTCTGTTCTCACTACTGGCTGTGACCAGGTTTCATCCCACCAGCAGCTAAAGGGTACGCGGTTCTCTAAAACCCCTTCAGCATTTATTCTTTGTAGACTTTTTGGCTGATGACCATTCTGACGGCTGTGAGGTGAACTTTCTTGTACACTGGATTTGCATGGCTTTATTGATTCCTGATGTTCAGCCTTTTTCCATTCCCATTTTGTTAACAAAAAAGAAAGAAAGTAAAAGAAACAGAAGAGAAATGTGCATAAACTATGCCTCTTGAAACTGTCGTTTTGAAATATGGACGTCTTTTGAATGTTTTGATCGATATACGACCCCAGGATTTTTTTTCAGGGAGGTGTCATTTACAGGCCTGCAATTATTTTGAATATCAACTGACCATTAGCGCTGGGATTAAAGCTGCTGTTGTGTGAAACGGCCACAAGGTGGCAGCAGTTCTCCTTTACCAAACCCGGTTACTAGGGCAACAGAACCTCAATGGAAGTCGTGTTCTAGGTTGTAATTTAGAATGGAATGTATCAGGAAAGCCCCTTCAATTTATGTCTCACTATTTCTTGTTTGTTTTTTTTAATTTAATTTTTATTTTTCATCACAGCAAGTTGGATTACAATGTTTGGCATGTTGTAGGTGTGCAAGATGTGGTTCTTTTACACATATACATATGTCTATTCTTCCTGGGATCCTTGTCCCATGTACGTTATGACAGAATGTTGAGTAGTCTTCTCTTGGTATTCCGTAGGTCTTTGGTGATTATATAGTTCACCTGTGTTTGTATATGTCTGTTAACCCCAATATCCTAATGTATCCAATCCTCACACCTTTCCATTGGTAAACCATAAGTTTGTTTAATGAATCTGTGATTGCCCTTCTCTGTGGAAATATCTTCACCGGTATCAATTTTTAGGTAACACCTATAAGTGATATCATACGATATGTGTCTCTCTCTTTCTGACTTAGTACGAGTCGCGTGACTACCTCTAGACGCATCTACGGTGCTGCACCTGGCATTGTGTCCTTTTTACCCTTGGCTAATATTCCCTCTGTACATGTACCAGTTCTTCTTTGTCCACTCATCTGTTGATGGACTTTTTGGTTGCTTCCATGTCTTGGCTATTGTAATAGAGCGGCAATGCACATTTGCCTGCCTGTGTCTTTCCAATTCTGTCTTCTTAGGTGATAGGCCCAGGAGTGGGCCTGCTGGATCATACAGTAGCAAAATGTTTACTTTACAAAGGCACCTTCATTCTGTTCTCATTAGTGGCTCTTACCAGGTTACGTCCCTCTTAAAGCTGAGGGTATGCACTTCTCCACAACACCTTCAGCATTTACTGTTTGTAGTGTTTTTTTGCTGATGTATATTCTGACCAGTGTGAGCTGATATACCTCTTTGGGGTTGGATTTGCATGCGTCTCATAAAACCTTGAAATTGAGCTTTCTGGCATGTCCTTTTTTTCCTTCAAACTGTGAGTACAGCTTACCTCTTCAAATTGTTTTCGTGAAGTATGTGTGACATTTAGAAATATTTTTGCCGTTACCTCCCTCAAGACATTTTGTGGGCAGGTTTCATTTACAGCCCTCCAGTACTGGTGCATATGAAGTGACCCTTAGCACCGGTTTTAAAGCTGCTGTTGCAGATAACGGCCAGAGGGCGGCAGCATTTCTGCTTTTCCCAATCTGGTAACTAGGGAAACAGACCTTCCTGGCAGTGGTGTTCCTCGGTTATATATTAGAGTGGAATGTGCCCGGAGAAACCCCCAAATGCTGATGTCTCCTTACTTATGTTTGTTTTCTAAATTGAATTTATATTTTTTATTGGAGTCATATTCCATTGCGTACATGGACCACTTGTTCTTGGTGCATTCCTCTGTTGATGGACATTTTCGTAGCTTCCAAGTGTTGTCTATGGTAAATATTGCTGGAGTGCAGGATTTTCAGCCTGTATCTTTTTTTATGGTTTTGATTTCTTTTGCGGTACGTGGGTCTCTCACTGCGGTGGCCCCTCCCGTTGCAGAGCAGAGGCTCCGGATGCACAGGCCCAGCAGCCATAGCTCACGGGACCAGCCTCTCCACGGCATGTGGGATCTTCCCGGACCGGGGCACGAACCCGTGTCCCCTGCATTGGCAGGCGGACTCTCAACGTCTGCGCCACCAGGGAAGCCCAGCCTGTTTAGTTTTGATTCTCATCCTGTCAGGCGATAGGCCCAGCAGTGGGTATGCTTGATTGAATGGTAGCTCAGTATTTACCTTTCCAAGGCACCTCCTTTGTGTTTTCCTTACTGGCTCTTACCATGTCCCACGTTGAACCAAGGGTAGGCATTTCTCCTCAAACCCTTCAGCATTTACTGTTTGCAGAATTTTTGCTGATGGCCATTCTGACTGGTGTGAGCTGATAGGTTTTTTGTAATTTGGATTTGCATGTCTTGAATTATTCCTAGTGCTCAGCATTTTTCCACGCCTTTTTAAAGTTCTGTTAAAATAACAGAAAGAAACAGAGAGTACAGTTAACCTCTGGAAATTGTCTTCCTGAAAGGTTGCCCTCTTTTGAATGTTTTGGTCAATTTTCGAACCCAGGATTGTTTCTGAGGTCAGGTGTCATTCATAGGCCTGTAATGAGTGTGAATATCTAGTGAGCATTAGCACTGGGTTTAAAGCTGCTGTTTTGGGAAACGGCCACAAGGCGGCAGCATTTCTCCATTCCCAAATCTGGTTCCTAGGGCAGCAGAGCCTTTCTGGAAGTCCTGTTCCTAGGTTGGAAATTAAAATGGAATGTGCCAGGAGAAACCCCAATAAGTTTATGTCACATTACTTCTTGTTTTAGTTTTTTTAATCGGGGTAATGATTAGAATACTGTTTGTCCTCAGTGTACACAATCTGGTTCATTTGTGCATAACATATATATATATGTATATATATATATATATATATTCATGTACAGAGCCACTTCCCGTGTAAATTATTGCAGAGTTTTCCATAGACATCCCTTGCTATATGGTCGGTCTTTCTGTTATATGTATTTAATAGGTATTTGTACACGTATGGTAACCCTAATCTTAATTTTTCCATTCCCCCCACCTGTCCTTTTAGATAAGCATAGTTTGTTTTCTAAGCCTGTGAGTGTCTTTCTCTGTGGAAATATGTTCATTTGTGTCAGTTGTTAGATAACGCCTATAAGTGATATCATAGGATATGCCTTTTGCTTTCCGAATTACATCATGTTCTGTGATTATCTCTAGGCTCATCTATGGTGCCTCAAAGAACAGTGTTTCATTGTTTTCCATGGCTAATAGTCCATTGTGTACATGGACCACTTCTTCTTTTTCCACTCATCTGGTGATGGACATTTTGGTTGCTTCCGTGTCTTGGCTATTGTGAAAATTCCTGCAGTGCAGCTGCTGAAGCCTGTGCCTTCTCGACTCTGGACTTGTCAGGTGAGAGTCTCAGCGGTGGGCCTGCTGAATGGAATGGTGGCTCAATTTTTACTTTGAAACACAGCTCCTTTCTGTTCTCATTATTGGCTGTTACCACTTTACATCTCACCAGCAGCTAGAGGGTACACAGTTCTCTAAAACCCCTTCGGCATTTGTTGTGTGCAGACTTTTAGCTGATGGTAGTTGGCATGTGTGAGTTGAAACCTTTTTGGAGGTTAGATTTGCATGAGTCTAATAATTCCTGATGTTGAGCTTTTATCCATTTTCCTCTTTTTTGAAAATGAGTGAGTAAAACTTACCGCTGCATACTATCTCCTTGAAAAATGTGCCAGTTTGGAATTTTTTCGGCCATTCCCTACCTCCGCACAATTATGTAGGGCAGGTGTCCTTTACAGCCCTGAGTCCTTGTGAATGTTAAGTGACCATTAGCTGTGGGTTTAATGCCGCTCTTGCGGGAAACGGCCACAAGGCGGCAGCATTTCTACATTTCCAACTCTGGGTTTTTGGGCAACAGAGCTTTCCTGGAAATCGTGTTAGTAAGCTGCAAATTAGAGTGGAATGTGCCAGCGCAAACCCCCAAGAGCTTATATCTCCTAAATTGTTGTTTGTTTATTAAATTTAATTTTTATTAATTATCAGAGCAAATTTGATACAAATGTAGATTCTCCTAGGTGTACAGTTTCTGGTTCATCCTATCAATGTATCTGTCTATTCCTCTTTCGATCCTTTCCCGTGGATGTTACTATAGGGTGTTGAGTAGACCTCTCTTCGTATTCCATAGGCACGTTGTGATTATACATTTCATAAGTATTAGTGCATATCTGTTAACCCCCATGTCCTAGTTCATACATTCCTTATTCCTTTCCATTTGGTTAAACATTAATTGGTTTTCTGAATCTATGCGTGTCCGTCTCTTGGAAATTATTTCATGGGTATCAATTTTTAGGTAACACCTATAAGTGATGTCCTAAGATGTCTGTCTTTCGGATTCTTTCTTACTTCAAGTTGGGTGATTATCTCTAGATCCTTCTATGATGGTGCCAACGGCACTGTACCATGCTTTTTCATGGCTAATATTCCATTGTGTACGTGGACGACTTCTTCTTGGTGCATTTTTCTGTTGATGGACATTTCGGTTTCTTCCAGGTCTTGGCTATGGTACGTGTTGCTGCAGTGCAGGATTGCCAGCCTGTGTCTTTTCGATTCTGGTCTAATCAGGTGAAAGGCCCATGAGTGGGCCTACCAGATCACATGGTAGCTCCATATTTACCCTTAAACGCACCTCCATTCTGTTCTCACTACTGGCTGTGACCAGGTTTCATCCCACCAGCAGCTAAAGGGTACGCGGTTCTCTAAAACCCCTTCAGCATTTATTCTTTGTAGACTTTTTGGCTGATGACCATTCTGACGGCTGTGAGGTGAACTTTCTTGTACACTGGATTTGCATGGCTTTATTGATTCCTGATGTTCAGCCTTTTTCCATTCCCATTTTGTTAACAAAAAAGAAAGAAAGTAAAAGAAACAGAAGAGAAATGTGCATAAACTATGCCTCTTGAAACTGTCGTTTTGAAATATGGACGTCTTTTGAATGTTTTGATCGATATACGACCCCAGGATTTTTTTTCAGGGAGGTGTCATTTACAGGCCTGCAATTATTTTGAATATCAACTGACCATTAGCGCTGGGATTAAAGCTGCTGTTGTGTGAAACGGCCACAAGGTGGCAGCAGTTCTCCTTTACCAAACCCGGTTACTAGGGCAACAGAACCTCAATGGAAGGCGTGTTCTAGGTTGTAATTTAGAATGGAATGTATCAGGAAAGCCCCTTCAATTTATGTCTCACTATTTCTTGTTTGTTTTTTTTAATTTAATTTTTATTTTTCATCACAGCAAGTTGGATTACAATGCTTGGCATGTTGTAGGTGTGCAAGATGTGGTTCTTTTACACATATACATATGTCTATTCTTCCTGGGATCCTTGTCCCATGTACGTTATGACAGAATGTTGAGTAGTCTTCTCTTGGTATTCCGTAGGTCTTTGGTGATTATATAGTTCACCTGTGTTTGTATATGTCTGTTAACCCCAATATCCTAATGTATCCAATCCTCACACCTTTCCATTGGTAAACCATAAGTTTGTTTAATGAATCTGTGATTGCCCTTCTCTGTGGAAATATCTTCACCGGTATCAATTTTTAGGTAACACCTATAAGTGATATCATACGATATGTGTCTCTCTCTTTCTGACTTAGTACGAGTCGCGTGACTACCTCTAGACGCATCTACGGTGCTGCACCTGGCATTGTGTCCTTTTTACCCTTGGCTAATATTCCCTCTGTACATGTACCAGTTCTTCTTTGTCCACTCATCTGTTGATGGACTTTTTGGTTGCTTCCATGTCTTGGCTATTGTAATAGAGCGGCAATGCACATTTGCCTGCCTGTGTCTTTCCAATTCTGTCTTCTTAGGTGATAGGCCCAGGAGTGGGCCTGCTGGATCATACAGTAGCAAAATGTTTACTTTACAAAGGCACCTTCATTCTGTTCTCATTAGTGGCTCTTACCAGGTTACGTCCCTCTTAAAGCTGAGGGTATGCACTTCTCCACAACACCTTCAGCATTTACTGTTTGTAGTGTTTTTTTGCTGATGTATATTCTGACCAGTGTGAGCTGATATACCTCTTTGGGGTTGGATTTGCATGCGTCTCATAAAACCTTGAAATTGAGCTTTCTGGCATGTCCTTTTTTTCCTTCAAACTGTGAGTACAGCTTACCTCTTCAAATTGTTTTCGTGAAGTATGTGTGACATTTAGAAATATTTTTGCCGTTACCTCCCTCAAGACATTTTGTGGGCAGGTTTCATTTACAGCCCTCCAGTACTGGTGCATATGAAGTGACCCTTAGCACCGGTTTTAAAGCTGCTGTTGCAGATAACGGCCAGAGGGCGGCAGCATTTCTGCTTTTCCCAATCTGGTAACTAGGGAAACAGACCTTCCTGGCAGTGGTGTTCCTCGGTTATATATTAGAGTGGAATGTGCCCGGAGAAACCCCCAAATGCTGATGTCTCCTTACTTATGTTTGTTTTCTAAATTGAATTTATATTTTTTATTGGAGTCATATTCCATTGCGTACATGGACCACTTGTTCTTGGTGCATTCCTCTGTTGATGGACATTTTCGTAGCTTCCAAGTGTTGTCTATGGTAAATATTGCTGGAGTGCAGGATTTTCAGCCTGTATCTTTTTTTATGGTTTTGATTTCTTTTGCGGTACGTGGGTCTCTCACTGCGGTGGCCCCTCCCGTTGCAGAGCAGAGGCTCCGGATGCACAGGCCCAGCAGCCATAGCTCACGGGACCAGCCTCTCCACGGCATGTGGGATCTTCCCGGACCGGGGCACGAACCCGTGTCCCCTGCATTGGCAGGCGGACTCTCAACGTCTGCGCCACCAGGGAAGCCCAGCCTGTTTAGTTTTGATTCTCATCCTGTCAGGCGATAGGCCCAGCAGTGGGTATGCTTGATTGAATGGTAGCTCAGTATTTACCTTTCCAAGGCACCTCCTTTGTGTTTTCCTTACTGGCTCTTACCATGTCCCACGTTGAACCAAGGGTAGGCATTTCTCCTCAAACCCTTCAGCATTTACTGTTTGCAGAATTTTTGCTGATGGCCATTCTGACTGGTGTGAGCTGATAGGTTTTTTGTAATTTGGATTTGCATGTCTTGAATTATTCCTAGTGCTCAGCATTTTTCCACGCCTTTTTAAAGTTCTGTTAAAATAACAGAAAGAAACAGAGAGTACAGTTAACCTCTGGAAATTGTCTTCCTGAAAGGTTGCCCTCTTTTGAATGTTTTGGTCAATTTTCGAACCCAGGATTGTTTCTGAGGTCAGGTGTCATTCATAGGCCTGTAATGAGTGTGAATATCTAGTGAGCATTAGCACTGGGTTTAAAGCTGCTGTTTTGGGAAACGGCCACAAGGCGGCAGCATTTCTCCATTCCCAAATCTGGTTCCTAGGGCAGCAGAGCCTTTCTGGAAGTCCTGTTCCTAGGTTGGAAATTAAAATGGAATGTGCCAGGAGAAACCCCAATAAGTTTATGTCACATTACTTCTTGTTTTAGTTTTTTTAATCGGGGTAATGATTAGAATACTGTTTGTCCTCAGTGTACACAATCTGGTTCATTTGTGCATAACATATATATATATGTATATATATATATATATATTCATGTACAGAGCCACTTCCCGTGTAAATTATTGCAGAGTTTTCCATAGACATCCCTTGCTATATGGTCGGTCTTTCTGTTATATGTATTTAATAGGTATTTGTACACGTATGGTAACCCTAATCTTAATTTTTCCATTCCCCCCACCTGTCCTTTTAGATAAGCATAGTTTGTTTTCTAAGCCTGTGAGTGTCTTTCTCTGTGGAAATATGTTCATTTGTGTCAGTTGTTAGATAACGCCTATAAGTGATATCATAGGGTATGTCTTTTGCTTTCCGACTTACCTCATGTTCTGTGATTATCTCTAGGCTCATCTATGGTGCCTCAAAGAGCAGTGTTTCATTGTTTTCCATGGCTAATAGTCCATTGTGTACATGGACCACTTCTTCTTTTTCCACTCATCTGGTGATGGACATTTTGGTTGCTTCCGTGTCTTGGCTATAGTGAAAATTCCTGCAGTGCAGCTGCTGAAGCCTGTGCCTTCTCGACTCTGGACTTGTCAGGTGAGAGTCTCAGCGGTGGGCCTGCTGAATGGAATGGTGGCTCAATTTTTACTTTGAAACACAGCTCCTTTCTGTTCTCATTATTGGCTGTTACCACTTTACATCTCACCAGCAGCTAGAGGGTACACAGTTCTCTAAAACCCCTTCGGCATTTGTTGTGTGCAGACTTTTAGCTGATGGTAGTTGGCATGTGTGAGTTGAAACCTTTTTGGAGGTTAGATTTGCATGAGTCTAATAATTCCTGATGTTGAGCTTTTATCCATTTTCCTCTTTTTTGAAAATGAGTGAGTAAAACTTACCGCTGCATACTATCTCCTTGAAAAATGTGCCAGTTTGGAATTTTTTCGGCCATTCCCTACCTCCGCACAATTATGTAGGGCAGGTGTCCTTTACAGCCCTGAGTCCTTGTGAATGTTAAGTGACCATTAGCTGTGGGTTTAATGCCGCTCTTGCGGGAAACGGCCACAAGGCGGCAGCATTTCTACATTTCCAACTCTGGGTTTTTGGGCAACAGAGCTTTCCTGGAAATCGTGTTAGTAAGCTGCAAATTAGAGTGGAATGTGCCAGCGCAAACCCCCAAGAGCTTATATCTCCTAAATTGTTGTTTGTTTATTAAATTTAATTTTTATTAATTATCAGAGCAAATTTGATACAAATGTAGATTCTCCTAGGTGTACAGTTTCTGGTTCATCCTATCAATGTATCTGTCTATTCCTCTTTCGATCCTTTCCCGTGGATGTTACTATAGGGTGTTGAGTAGACCTCTCTTCGTATTCCATAGGCACGTTGTGATTATACATTTCATAAGTATTAGTGCATATCTGTTAACCCCCATGTCCTAGTTCATACATTCCTTATTCCTTTCCATTTGGTTAAACATTAATTGGTTTTCTGAATCTATGCGTGTCCGTCTCTTGGAAATTATTTCATGGGTATCAATTTTTAGGTAACACCTATAAGTGATGTCCTAAGATGTCTGTCTTTCGGATTCTTTCTTACTTCAAGTTGGGTGATTATCTCTAGATCCTTCTATGATGGTGCCAACGGCACTGTACCATGCTTTTTCATGGCTAATATTCCATTGTGTACGTGGACGACTTCTTCTTGGTGCATTTTTCTGTTGATGGACATTTCGGTTTCTTCCAGGTCTTGGCTATGGTACGTGTTGCTGCAGTGCAGGATTGCCAGCCTGTGTCTTTTCGATTCTGGTCTAATCAGGTGAAAGGCCCATGAGTGGGCCTACCAGATCACATGGTAGCTCCATATTTACCCTTAAACGCACCTCCATTCTGTTCTCACTACTGGCTGTGACCAGGTTTCATCCCACCAGCAGCTAAAGGGTACGCGGTTCTCTAAAACCCCTTCAGCATTTATTCTTTGTAGACTTTTTGGCTGATGACCATTCTGACGGCTGTGAGGTGAACTTTCTTGTACACTGGATTTGCATGGCTTTATTGATTCCTGATGTTCAGCCTTTTTCCATTCCCATTTTGTTAACAAAAAAGAAAGAAAGTAAAAGAAACAGAAGAGAAATGTGCATAAACTATGCCTCTTGAAACTGTCGTTTTGAAATATGGACGTCTTTTGAATGTTTTGATCGATATACGACCCCAGGATTTTTTTTCAGGGAGGTGTCATTTACAGGCCTGCAATTATTTTGAATATCAACTGACCATTAGCGCTGGGATTAAAGCTGCTGTTGTGTGAAACGGCCACAAGGTGGCAGCAGTTCTCCTTTACCAAACCCGGTTACTAGGGCAACAGAACCTCAATGGAAGGCGTGTTCTAGGTTGTAATTTAGAATGGAATGTATCAGGAAAGCCCCTTCAATTTATGTCTCACTATTTCTTGTTTGTTTTTTTTAATTTAATTTTTATTTTTCATCACAGCAAGTTGGATTACAATGTTTGGCATGTTGTAGGTGTGCAAGATGTGGTTCTTTTACACATATACATATGTCTATTCTTCCTGGGATCCTTGTCCCATGTACGTTATGACAGAATGTTGAGTAGTCTTCTCTTGGTATTCCGTAGGTCTTTGGTGATTATATAGTTCACCTGTGTTTGTATATGTCTGTTAACCCCAATATCCTAATGTATCCAATCCTCACACCTTTCCATTGGTAAACCATAAGTTTGTTTAATGAATCTGTGATTGCCCTTCTCTGTGGAAATATCTTCACCGGTATCAATTTTTAGGTAACACCTATAAGTGATATCATACGATATGTGTCTCTCTCTTTCTGACTTAGTACGAGTCGCGTGACTACCTCTAGACGCATCTACGGTGCTGCACCTGGCATTGTGTCCTTTTTACCCTTGGCTAATATTCCCTCTGTACATGTACCAGTTCTTCTTTGTCCACTCATCTGTTGATGGACTTTTTGGTTGCTTCCATGTCTTGGCTATTGTAATAGAGCGGCAATGCACATTTGCCTGCCTGTGTCTTTCCAATTCTGTCTTCTTAGGTGATAGGCCCAGGAGTGGGCCTGCTGGATCATACAGTAGCAAAATGTTTACTTTACAAAGGCACCTTCATTCTGTTCTCATTAGTGGCTCTTACCAGGTTACGTCCCTCTTAAAGCTGAGGGTATGCACTTCTCCACAACACCTTCAGCATTTACTGTTTGTAGTGTTTTTTTGCTGATGTATATTCTGACCAGTGTGAGCTGATATACCTCTTTGGGGTTGGATTTGCATGCGTCTCATAAAACCTTGAAATTGAGCTTTCTGGCATGTCCTTTTTTTCCTTCAAACTGTGAGTACAGCTTACCTCTTCAAATTGTTTTCGTGAAGTATGTGTGACATTTAGAAATATTTTTGCCGTTACCTCCCTCAAGACATTTTGTGGGCAGGTTTCATTTACAGCCCTCCAGTACTGGTGCATATGAAGTGACCCTTAGCACCGGTTTTAAAGCTGCTGTTGCAGATAACGGCCAGAGGGCGGCAGCATTTCTGCTTTTCCCAATCTGGTAACTAGGGAAACAGACCTTCCTGGCAGTGGTGTTCCTCGGTTATATATTAGAGTGGAATGTGCCCGGAGAAACCCCCAAATGCTGATGTCTCCTTACTTATGTTTGTTTTCTAAATTGAATTTATATTTTTTATTGGAGTCATATTCCATTGCGTACATGGACCACTTGTTCTTGGTGCATTCCTCTGTTGATGGACATTTTCGTAGCTTCCAAGTGTTGTCTATGGTAAATATTGCTGGAGTGCAGGATTTTCAGCCTGTATCTTTTTTTATGGTTTTGATTTCTTTTGCGGTACGTGGGTCTCTCACTGCGGTGGCCCCTCCCGTTGCAGAGCAGAGGCTCCGGATGCACAGGCCCAGCAGCCATAGCTCACGGGACCAGCCTCTCCACGGCATGTGGGATCTTCCCGGACCGGGGCACGAACCCGTGTCCCCTGCATTGGCAGGCGGACTCTCAACGTCTGCGCCACCAGGGAAGCCCAGCCTGTTTAGTTTTGATTCTCATCCTGTCAGGCGATAGGCCCAGCAGTGGGTATGCTTGATTGAATGGTAGCTCAGTATTTACCTTTCCAAGGCACCTCCTTTGTGTTTTCCTTACTGGCTCTTACCATGTCCCACGTTGAACCAAGGGTAGGCATTTCTCCTCAAACCCTTCAGCATTTACTGTTTGCAGAATTTTTGCTGATGGCCATTCTGACTGGTGTGAGCTGATAGGTTTTTTGTAATTTGGATTTGCATGTCTTGAATTATTCCTAGTGCTCAGCATTTTTCCACGCCTTTTTAAAGTTCTGTTAAAATAACAGAAAGAAACAGAGAGTACAGTTAACCTCTGGAAATTGTCTTCCTGAAAGGTTGCCCTCTTTTGAATGTTTTGGTCAATTTTCGAACCCAGGATTGTTTCTGAGGTCAGGTGTCATTCATAGGCCTGTAATGAGTGTGAATATCTAGTGAGCATTAGCACTGGGTTTAAAGCTGCTGTTTTGGGAAACGGCCACAAGGCGGCAGCATTTCTCCATTCCCAAATCTGGTTCCTAGGGCAGCAGAGCCTTTCTGGAAGTCCTGTTCCTAGGTTGGAAATTAAAATGGAATGTGCCAGGAGAAACCCCAATAAGTTTATGTCACATTACTTCTTGTTTTAGTTTTTTTAATCGGGGTAATGATTAGAATACTGTTTGTCCTCAGTGTACACAATCTGGTTCATTTGTGCATAACATATATATATATGTATATATATATATATATATTCATGTACAGAGCCACTTCCCGTGTAAATTATTGCAGAGTTTTCCATAGACATCCCTTGCTATATGGTCGGTCTTTCTGTTATATGTATTTAATAGGTATTTGTACACGTATGGTAACCCTAATCTTAATTTTTCCATTCCCCCCACCTGTCCTTTTAGATAAGCATAGTTTGTTTTCTAAGCCTGTGAGTGTCTTTCTCTGTGGAAATATGTTCATTTGTGTCAGTTGTTAGATAACGCCTATAAGTGATATCATAGGGTATGTCTTTTGCTTTCCGACTTACCTCATGTTCTGTGATTATCTCTAGGCTCATCTATGGTGCCTCAAAGAGCAGTGTTTCATTGTTTTCCATGGCTAATAGTCCATTGTGTACATGGACCACTTCTTCTTTTTCCACTCATCTGGTGATGGACATTTTGGTTGCTTCCGTGTCTTGGCTATTGTGAAAATTCCTGCAGTGCAGCTGCTGAAGCCTGTGCCTTCTCGACTCTGGACTTGTCAGGTGAGAGTCTCAGCGGTGGGCCTGCTGAATGGAATGGTGGCTCAATTTTTACTTTGAAACACAGCTCCTTTCTGTTCTCATTATTGGCTGTTACCACTTTACATCTCACCAGCAGCTAGAGGGTACACAGTTCTCTAAAACCCCTTCGGCATTTGTTGTGTGCAGACTTTTAGCTGATGGTAGTTGGCATGTGTGAGTTGAAACCTTTTTGGAGGTTAGATTTGCATGAGTCTAATAATTCCTGATGTTGAGCTTTTATCCATTTTCCTCTTTTTTGAAAATGAGTGAGTAAAACTTACCGCTGCATACTATCTCCTTGAAAAATGTGCCAGTTTGGAATTTTTTCGGCCATTCCCTACCTCCGCACAATTATGTAGGGCAGGTGTCCTTTACAGCCCTGAGTCCTTGTGAATGTTAAGTGACCATTAGCTGTGGGTTTAATGCCGCTCTTGCGGGAAACGGCCACAAGGCGGCAGCATTTCTACATTTCCAACTCTGGGTTTTTGGGCAACAGAGCTTTCCTGGAAATCGTGTTAGTAAGCTGCAAATTAGAGTGGAATGTGCCAGCGCAAACCCCCAAGAGCTTATATCTCCTAAATTGTTGTTTGTTTATTAAATTTAATTTTTATTAATTATCAGAGCAAATTTGATACAAATGTAGATTCTCCTAGGTGTACAGTTTCTGGTTCATCCTATCAATGTATCTGTCTATTCCTCTTTCGATCCTTTCCCGTGGATGTTACTATAGGGTGTTGAGTAGACCTCTCTTCGTATTCCATAGGCACGTTGTGATTATACATTTCATAAGTATTAGTGCATATCTGTTAACCCCCATGTCCTAGTTCATACATTCCTTATTCCTTTCCATTTGGTTAAACATTAATTGGTTTTCTGAATCTATGCGTGTCCGTCTCTTGGAAATTATTTCATGGGTATCAATTTTTAGGTAACACCTATAAGTGATGTCCTAAGATGTCTGTCTTTCGGATTCTTTCTTACTTCAAGTTGGGTGATTATCTCTAGATCCTTCTATGATGGTGCCAACGGCACTGTACCATGCTTTTTCATGGCTAATATTCCATTGTGTACGTGGACGACTTCTTCTTGGTGCATTTTTCTGTTGATGGACATTTCGGTTTCTTCCAGGTCTTGGCTATGGTACGTGTTGCTGCAGTGCAGGATTGCCAGCCTGTGTCTTTTCGATTCTGGTCTAATCAGGTGAAAGGCCCATGAGTGGGCCTACCAGATCACATGGTAGCTCCATATTTACCCTTAAACGCACCTCCATTCTGTTCTCACTACTGGCTGTGACCAGGTTTCATCCCACCAGCAGCTAAAGGGTACGCGGTTCTCTAAAACCCCTTCAGCATTTATTCTTTGTAGACTTTTTGGCTGATGACCATTCTGACGGCTGTGAGGTGAACTTTCTTGTACACTGGATTTGCATGGCTTTATTGATTCCTGATGTTCAGCCTTTTTCCATTCCCATTTTGTTAACAAAAAAGAAAGAAAGTAAAAGAAACAGAAGAGAAATGTGCATAAACTATGCCTCTTGAAACTGTCGTTTTGAAATATGGACGTCTTTTGAATGTTTTGATCGATATACGACCCCAGGATTTTTTTTCAGGGAGGTGTCATTTACAGGCCTGCAATTATTTTGAATATCAACTGACCATTAGCGCTGGGATTAAAGCTGCTGTTGTGTGAAACGGCCACAAGGTGGCAGCAGTTCTCCTTTACCAAACCCGGTTACTAGGGCAACAGAACCTCAATGGAAGGCGTGTTCTAGGTTGTAATTTAGAATGGAATGTATCAGGAAAGCCCCTTCAATTTATGTCTCACTATTTCTTGTTTGTTTTTTTTAATTTAATTTTTATTTTTCATCACAGCAAGTTGGATTACAATGTTTGGCATGTTGTAGGTGTGCAAGATGTGGTTCTTTTACACATATACATATGTCTATTCTTCCTGGGATCCTTGTCCCATGTACGTTATGACAGAATGTTGAGTAGTCTTCTCTTGGTATTCCGTAGGTCTTTGGTGATTATATAGTTCACCTGTGTTTGTATATGTCTGTTAACCCCAATATCCTAATGTATCCAATCCTCACACCTTTCCATTGGTAAACCATAAGTTTGTTTAATGAATCTGTGATTGCCCTTCTCTGTGGAAATATCTTCACCGGTATCAATTTTTAGGTAACACCTATAAGTGATATCATACGATATGTGTCTCTCTCTTTCTGACTTAGTACGAGTCGCGTGACTACCTCTAGACGCATCTACGGTGCTGCACCTGGCATTGTGTCCTTTTTACCCTTGGCTAATATTCCCTCTGTACATGTACCAGTTCTTCTTTGTCCACTCATCTGTTGATGGACTTTTTGGTTGCTTCCATGTCTTGGCTATTGTAATAGAGCGGCAATGCACATTTGCCTGCCTGTGTCTTTCCAATTCTGTCTTCTTAGGTGATAGGCCCAGGAGTGGGCCTGCTGGATCATACAGTAGCAAAATGTTTACTTTACAAAGGCACCTTCATTCTGTTCTCATTAGTGGCTCTTACCAGGTTACGTCCCTCTTAAAGCTGAGGGTATGCACTTCTCCACAACACCTTCAGCATTTACTGTTTGTAGTGTTTTTTTGCTGATGTATATTCTGACCAGTGTGAGCTGATATACCTCTTTGGGGTTGGATTTGCATGCGTCTCATAAAACCTTGAAATTGAGCTTTCTGGCATGTCCTTTTTTTCCTTCAAACTGTGAGTACAGCTTACCTCTTCAAATTGTTTTCGTGAAGTATGTGTGACATTTAGAAATATTTTTGCCGTTACCTCCCTCAAGACATTTTGTGGGCAGGTTTCATTTACAGCCCTCCAGTACTGGTGCATATGAAGTGACCCTTAGCACCGGTTTTAAAGCTGCTGTTGCAGATAACGGCCAGAGGGCGGCAGCATTTCTGCTTTTCCCAATCTGGTAACTAGGGAAACAGACCTTCCTGGCAGTGGTGTTCCTCGGTTATATATTAGAGTGGAATGTGCCCGGAGAAACCCCCAAATGCTGATGTCTCCTTACTTATGTTTGTTTTCTAAATTGAATTTATATTTTTTATTGGAGTCATATTCCATTGCGTACATGGACCACTTGTTCTTGGTGCATTCCTCTGTTGATGGACATTTTCGTAGCTTCCAAGTGTTGTCTATGGTAAATATTGCTGGAGTGCAGGATTTTCAGCCTGTATCTTTTTTTATGGTTTTGATTTCTTTTGCGGTACGTGGGTCTCTCACTGCGGTGGCCCCTCCCGTTGCAGAGCAGAGGCTCCGGATGCACAGGCCCAGCAGCCATAGCTCACGGGACCAGCCTCTCCACGGCATGTGGGATCTTCCCGGACCGGGGCACGAACCCGTGTCCCCTGCATTGGCAGGCGGACTCTCAACGTCTGCGCCACCAGGGAAGCCCAGCCTGTTTAGTTTTGATTCTCATCCTGTCAGGCGATAGGCCCAGCAGTGGGTATGCTTGATTGAATGGTAGCTCAGTATTTACCTTTCCAAGGCACCTCCTTTGTGTTTTCCTTACTGGCTCTTACCATGTCCCACGTTGAACCAAGGGTAGGCATTTCTCCTCAAACCCTTCAGCATTTACTGTTTGCAGAATTTTTGCTGATGGCCATTCTGACTGGTGTGAGCTGATAGGTTTTTTGTAATTTGGATTTGCATGTCTTGAATTATTCCTAGTGCTCAGCATTTTTCCACGCCTTTTTAAAGTTCTGTTAAAATAACAGAAAGAAACAGAGAGTACAGTTAACCTCTGGAAATTGTCTTCCTGAAAGGTTGCCCTCTTTTGAATGTTTTGGTCAATTTTCGAACCCAGGATTGTTTCTGAGGTCAGGTGTCATTCATAGGCCTGTAATGAGTGTGAATATCTAGTGAGCATTAGCACTGGGTTTAAAGCTGCTGTTTTGGGAAACGGCCACAAGGCGGCAGCATTTCTCCATTCCCAAATCTGGTTCCTAGGGCAGCAGAGCCTTTCTGGAAGTCCTGTTCCTAGGTTGGAAATTAAAATGGAATGTGCCAGGAGAAACCCCAATAAGTTTATGTCACATTACTTCTTGTTTTAGTTTTTTTAATCGGGGTAATGATTAGAATACTGTTTGTCCTCAGTGTACACAATCTGGTTCATTTGTGCATAACATATATATATATGTATATATATATATATATATATTCATGTACAGAGCCACTTCCCGTGTAAATTATTGCAGAGTTTTCCATAGACATCCCTTGCTATATGGTCGGTCTTTCTGTTATATGTATTTAATAGGTATTTGTACACGTATGGTAACCCTAATCTTAATTTTTCCATTCCCCCCACCTGTCCTTTTAGATAAGCATAGTTTGTTTTCTAAGCCTGTGAGTGTCTTTCTCTGTGGAAATATGTTCATTTGTGTCAGTTGTTAGATAACGCCTATAAGTGATATCATAGGGTATGTCTTTTGCTTTCCGACTTACCTCATGTTCTGTGATTATCTCTAGGCTCATCTATGGTGCCTCAAAGAGCAGTGTTTCATTGTTTTCCATGGCTAATAGTCCATTGTGTACATGGACCACTTCTTCTTTTTCCACTCATCTGGTGATGGACATTTTGGTTGCTTCCGTGTCTTGGCTATTGTGAAAATTCCTGCAGTGCAGCTGCTGAAGCCTGTGCCTTCTCGACTCTGGACTTGTCAGGTGAGAGTCTCAGCGGTGGGCCTGCTGAATGGAATG
The DNA here is from genome assembly GCF_964341445.2 of Mesoplodon mirus. Taxonomy (NCBI): domain Eukaryota; kingdom Metazoa; phylum Chordata; class Mammalia; order Artiodactyla; family Ziphiidae; genus Mesoplodon; species Mesoplodon mirus. Next base: position 179,307 of record NW_028295156.1, on the reverse strand, counting down.
GTGGCTCAATTTTTACTTTGAAACACAGCTCCTTTCTGTTCTCATTATTGGCTGTTACCACTTTACATCTCACCAGCAGCTAGAGGGTACACAGTTCTCTAAAACCCCTTCGGCATTTGTTGTGTGCAGACTTTTAGCTGATGGTAGTTGGCATGTGTGAGTTGAAACCTTTTTGGAGGTTAGATTTGCATGAGTCTAATAATTCCTGATGTTGAGCTTTTATCCATTTTCCTCTTTTTTGAAAATGAGTGAGTAAAACTTACCGCTGCATACTATCTCCTTGAAAAATGTGCCAGTTTGGAATTTTTTCGGCCATTCCCTACCTCCGCACAATTATGTAGGGCAGGTGTCCTTTACAGCCCTGAGTCCTTGTGAATGTTAAGTGACCATTAGCTGTGGGTTTAATGCCGCTCTTGCGGGAAACGGCCACAAGGCGGCAGCATTTCTACATTTCCAACTCTGGGTTTTTGGGCAACAGAGCTTTCCTGGAAATCGTGTTAGTAAGCTGCAAATTAGAGTGGAATGTGCCAGCGCAAACCCCCAAGAGCTTATATCTCCTAAATTGTTGTTTGTTTATTAAATTTAATTTTTATTAATTATCAGAGCAAATTTGATACAAATGTAGATTCTCCTAGGTGTACAGTTTCTGGTTCATCCTATCAATGTATCTGTCTATTCCTCTTTCGATCCTTTCCCGTGGATGTTACTATAGGGTGTTGAGTAGACCTCTCTTCGTATTCCATAGGCACGTTGTGATTATACATTTCATAAGTATTAGTGCATATCTGTTAACCCCCATGTCCTAGTTCATACATTCCTTATTCCTTTCCATTTGGTTAAACATTAATTGGTTTTCTGAATCTATGCGTGTCCGTCTCTTGGAAATTATTTCATGGGTATCAATTTTTAGGTAACACCTATAAGTGATGTCCTAAGATGTCTGTCTTTCGGATTCTTTCTTACTTCAAGTTGGGTGATTATCTCTAGATCCTTCTATGATGGTGCCAACGGCACTGTACCATGCTTTTTCATGGCTAATATTCCATTGTGTACGTGGACGACTTCTTCTTGGTGCATTTTTCTGTTGATGGACATTTCGGTTTCTTCCAGGTCTTGGCTATGGTACGTGTTGCTGCAGTGCAGGATTGCCAGCCTGTGTCTTTTCGATTCTGGTCTAATCAGGTGAAAGGCCCATGAGTGGGCCTACCAGATCACATGGTAGCTCCATATTTACCCTTAAACGCACCTCCATTCTGTTCTCACTACTGGCTGTGACCAGGTTTCATCCCACCAGCAGCTAAAGGGTACGCGGTTCTCTAAAACCCCTTCAGCATTTATTCTTTGTAGACTTTTTGGCTGATGACCATTCTGACGGCTGTGAGGTGAACTTTCTTGTACACTGGATTTGCATGGCTTTATTGATTCCTGATGTTCAGCCTTTTTCCATTCCCATTTTGTTAACAAAAAAGAAAGAAAGTAAAAGAAACAGAAGAGAAATGTGCATAAACTATGCCTCTTGAAACTGTCGTTTTGAAATATGGACGTCTTTTGAATGTTTTGATCGATATACGACCCCAGGATTTTTTTTCAGGGAGGTGTCATTTACAGGCCTGCAATTATTTTGAATATCAACTGACCATTAGCGCTGGGATTAAAGCTGCTGTTGTGTGAAACGGCCACAAGGTGGCAGCAGTTCTCCTTTACCAAACCCGGTTACTAGGGCAACAGAACCTCAATGGAAGGCGTGTTCTAGGTTGTAATTTAGAATGGAATGTATCAGGAAAGCCCCTTCAATTTATGTCTCACTATTTCTTGTTTGTTTTTTTTAATTTAATTTTTATTTTTCATCACAGCAAGTTGGATTACAATGTTTGGCATGTTGTAGGTGTGCAAGATGTGGTTCTTTTACACATATACATATGTCTATTCTTCCTGGGATCCTTGTCCCATGTACGTTATGACAGAATGTTGAGTAGTCTTCTCTTGGTATTCCGTAGGTCTTTGGTGATTATATAGTTCACCTGTGTTTGTATATGTCTGTTAACCCCAATATCCTAATGTATCCAATCCTCACACCTTTCCATTGGTAAACCATAAGTTTGTTTAATGAATCTGTGATTGCCCTTCTCTGTGGAAATATCTTCACCGGTATCAATTTTTAGGTAACACCTATAAGTGATATCATACGATATGTGTCTCTCTCTTTCTGACTTAGTACGAGTCGCGTGACTACCTCTAGACGCATCTACGGTGCTGCACCTGGCATTGTGTCCTTTTTACCCTTGGCTAATATTCCCTCTGTACATGTACCAGTTCTTCTTTGTCCACTCATCTGTTGATGGACTTTTTGGTTGCTTCCATGTCTTGGCTATTGTAATAGAGCGGCAATGCACATTTGCCTGCCTGTGTCTTTCCAATTCTGTCTTCTTAGGTGATAGGCCCAGGAGTGGGCCTGCTGGATCATACAGTAGCAAAATGTTTACTTTACAAAGGCACCTTCATTCTGTTCTCATTAGTGGCTCTTACCAGGTTACGTCCCTCTTAAAGCTGAGGGTATGCACTTCTCCACAACACCTTCAGCATTTACTGTTTGTAGTGTTTTTTTGCTGATGTATATTCTGACCAGTGTGAGCTGATATACCTCTTTGGGGTTGGATTTGCATGCGTCTCATAAAACCTTGAAATTGAGCTTTCTGGCATGTCCTTTTTTTCCTTCAAACTGTGAGTACAGCTTACCTCTTCAAATTGTTTTCGTGAAGTATGTGTGACATTTAGAAATATTTTTGCCGTTACCTCCCTCAAGACATTTTGTGGGCAGGTTTCATTTACAGCCCTCCAGTACTGGTGCATATGAAGTGACCCTTAGCACCGGTTTTAAAGCTGCTGTTGCAGATAACGGCCAGAGGGCGGCAGCATTTCTGCTTTTCCCAATCTGGTAACTAGGGAAACAGACCTTCCTGGCAGTGGTGTTCCTCGGTTATATATTAGAGTGGAATGTGCCCGGAGAAACCCCCAAATGCTGATGTCTCCTTACTTATGTTTGTTTTCTAAATTGAATTTATATTTTTTATTGGAGTCATATTCCATTGCGTACATGGACCACTTGTTCTTGGTGCATTCCTCTGTTGATGGACATTTTCGTAGCTTCCAAGTGTTGTCTATGGTAAATATTGCTGGAGTGCAGGATTTTCAGCCTGTATCTTTTTTTATGGTTTTGATTTCTTTTGCGGTACGTGGGTCTCTCACTGCGGTGGCCCCTCCCATTGCAGAGCAGAGGCTCCGGATGCACAGGCCCAGCAGCCATAGCTCACGGGACCAGCCTCTCCACGGCATGTGGGATCTTCCCGGACCGGGGCACGAACCCGTGTCCCCTGCATTGGCAGGCGGACTCTCAACGTCTGCGCCACCAGGGAAGCCCAGCCTGTTTAGTTTTGATTCTCATCCTGTCAGGCGATAGGCCCAGCAGTGGGTATGCTTGATTGAATGGTAGCTCAGTATTTACCTTTCCAAGGCACCTCCTTTGTGTTTTCCTTACTGGCTCTTACCATGTCCCACGTTGAACCAAGGGTAGGCATTTCTCCTGAAACCCTTCAGCATTTACTGTTTGCAGAATTTTTGCTGATGGCCATTCTGACTGGTGTGAGCTGATAGGTTTTTTGTAATTTGGATTTGCATGTCTTGAATTATTCCTAGTGCTCAGCATTTTTCCACGCCTTTTTAAAGTTCTGTTAAAATAACAGAAAGAAACAGAGAGTACAGTTAACCTCTGGAAATTGTCTTCCTGAAAGGTTGCCCTCTTTTGAATGTTTTGGTCAATTTTCGAACCCAGGATTGTTTCTGAGGTCAGGTGTCATTCATAGGCCTGTAATGAGTGTGAATATCTAGTGAGCATTAGCACTGGGTTTAAAGCTGCTGTTTTGGGAAACGGCCACAAGGCGGCAGCATTTCTCCATTCCCAAATCTGGTTCCTAGGGCAGCAGAGCCTTTCTGGAAGTCCTGTTCCTAGGTTGGAAATTAAAATGGAATGTGCCAGGGGAAACCCCAATAAGTTTATGTCACATTACTTCTTGTTTTAGTTTTTTTAATCGGGGTAATGATTAGAATACTGTTTGTCCTCATTGTACACAATCTGGTTCATTTGTGCATAACATATATATATATGTATATATATATATATATATTCATGTACAGAGCCACTTCCCGTGTAAATTATTGCAGAGTTTTCCATAGACATCCCTTGCTATATGGTCGGTCTTTCTGTTATATGTATTTAATAGGTATTTGTACACGTATGGTAACCCTAATCTTAATTTTTCCATTCCCCCCACCTGTCCTTTTAGATAAGCATAGTTTGTTTTCTAAGCCTGTGAGTGTCTTTCTCTGTGGAAATATGTTCATTTGTGTCAGTTGTTAGATAACGCCTATAAGTGATATCATAGGATATGCCTTTTGCTTTCCGAATTACCTCATGTTCTGTGATTATCTCTAGGCTCATCTATGGTGCCTCAAAGAACAGTGTTTCATTGTTTTCCATGGCTAATAGTCCATTGTGTACATGGACCACTTCTTCTTTTTCCACTCATCTGGTGATGGACATTTTGGTTGCTTCCGTGTCTTGGCTATTGTGAAAATTCCTGCAGTGCAGCTGCTGAAGCCTGTGCCTTCTCGACTCTGGACTTGTCAGGTGAGAGTCTCAGCGGTGGGCCTGCTGAATGGAATGGTGGCTCAATTTTTACTTTGAAACACAGCTCCTTTCTGTTCTCATTATTGGCTGTTACCACTTTACATCTCACCAGCAGCTAGAGGGTACACAGTTCTCTAAAACCCCTTCGGCATTTGTTGTGTGCAGACTTTTAGCTGATGGTAGTTGGCATGTGTGAGTTGAAACCTTTTTGGAGGTTAGATTTGCATGAGTCTAATAATTCCTGATGTTGAGCTTTTATCCATTTTCCTCTTTTTTGAAAATGAGTGAGTAAAACTTACCGCTGCATACTATCTCCTTGAAAAATGTGCCAGTTTGGAATTTTTTCGGCCATTCCCTACCTCCGCACAATTATGTAGGGCAGGTGTCCTTTACAGCCCTGAGTCCTTGTGAATGTTAAGTGACCATTAGCTGTGGGTTTAATGCCGCTCTTGCGGGAAACGGCCACAAGGCGGCAGCATTTCTACATTTCCAACTCTGGGTTTTTGGGCAACAGAGCTTTCCTGGAAATCGTGTTAGTAAGCTGCAAATTAGAGTGGAATGTGCCAGCGCAAACCCCCAAGAGCTTATATCTCCTAAATTGTTGTTTGTTTATTAAATTTAATTTTTATTAATTATCAGAGCAAATTTGATACAAATGTAGATTCTCCTAGGTGTACAGTTTCTGGTTCATCCTATCAATGTATCTGTCTATTCCTCTTTCGATCCTTTCCCGTGGATGTTACTATAGGGTGTTGAGTAGACCTCTCTTCGTATTCCATAGGCACGTTGTGATTATACATTTCATAAGTATTAGTGCATATCTGTTAACCCCCATGTCCTAGTTCATACATTCCTTATTCCTTTCCATTTGGTTAAACATTAATTGGTTTTCTGAATCTATGCGTGTCCGTCTCTTGGAAATTATTTCATGGGTATCAATTTTTAGGTAACACCTATAAGTGATGTCCTAAGATGTCTGTCTTTCGGATTCTTTCTTACTTCAAGTTGGGTGATTATCTCTAGATCCTTCTATGATGGTGCCAACGGCACTGTACCATGCTTTTTCATGGCTAATATTCCATTGTGTACGTGGACGACTTCTTCTTGGTGCATTTTTCTGTTGATGGACATTTCGGTTTCTTCCAGGTCTTGGCTATGGTACGTGTTGCTGCAGTGCAGGATTGCCAGCCTGTGTCTTTTCGATTCTGGTCTAATCAGGTGAAAGGCCCATGAGTGGGCCTACCAGATCACATGGTAGCTCCATATTTACCCTTAAACGCACCTCCATTCTGTTCTCACTACTGGCTGTGACCAGGTTTCATCCCACCAGCAGCTAAAGGGTACGCGGTTCTCTAAAACCCCTTCAGCATTTATTCTTTGTAGACTTTTTGGCTGATGACCATTCTGACGGCTGTGAGGTGAACTTTCTTGTACACTGGATTTGCATGGCTTTATTGATTCCTGATGTTCAGCCTTTTTCCATTCCCATTTTGTTAACAAAAAAGAAAGAAAGTAAAAGAAACAGAAGAGAAATGTGCATAAACTATGCCTCTTGAAACTGTCGTTTTGAAATATGGACGTCTTTTGAATGTTTTGATCGATATACGACCCCAGGATTTTTTTTCAGGGAGGTGTCATTTACAGGCCTGCAATTATTTTGAATATCAACTGACCATTAGCGCTGGGATTAAAGCTGCTGTTGTGTGAAACGGCCACAAGGTGGCAGCAGTTCTCCTTTACCAAACCCGGTTACTAGGGCAACAGAACCTCAATGGAAGGCGTGTTCTAGGTTGTAATTTAGAATGGAATGTATCAGGAAAGCCCCTTCAATTTATGTCTCACTATTTCTTGTTTGTTTTTTTTAATTTAATTTTTATTTTTCATCACAGCAAGTTGGATTACAATGTTTGGCATGTTGTAGGTGTGCAAGATGTGGTTCTTTTACACATATACATATGTCTATTCTTCCTGGGATCCTTGTCCCATGTACGTTATGACAGAATGTTGAGTAGTCTTCTCTTGGTATTCCGTAGGTCTTTGGTGATTATATAGTTCACCTGTGTTTGTATATGTCTGTTAACCCCAATATCCTAATGTATCCAATCCTCACACCTTTCCATTGGTAAACCATAAGTTTGTTTAATGAATCTGTGATTGCCCTTCTCTGTGGAAATATCTTCACCGGTATCAATTTTTAGGTAACACCTATAAGTGATATCATACGATATGTGTCTCTCTCTTTCTGACTTAGTACGAGTCGCGTGACTACCTCTAGACGCATCTACGGTGCTGCACCTGGCATTGTGTCCTTTTTACCCTTGGCTAATATTCCCTCTGTACATGTACCAGTTCTTCTTTGTCCACTCATCTGTTGATGGACTTTTTGGTTGCTTCCATGTCTTGGCTATTGTAATAGAGCGGCAATGCACATTTGCCTGCCTGTGTCTTTCCAATTCTGTCTTCTTAGGTGATAGGCCCAGGAGTGGGCCTGCTGGATCATACAGTAGCAAAATGTTTACTTTACAAAGGCACCTTCATTCTGTTCTCATTAGTGGCTCTTACCAGGTTACGTCCCTCTTAAAGCTGAGGGTATGCACTTCTCCACAACACCTTCAGCATTTACTGTTTGTAGTGTTTTTTTGCTGATGTATATTCTGACCAGTGTGAGCTGATATACCTCTTTGGGGTTGGATTTGCATGCGTCTCATAAAACCTTGAAATTGAGCTTTCTGGCATGTCCTTTTTTTCCTTCAAACTGTGAGTACAGCTTACCTCTTCAAATTGTTTTCATGAAGTATGTGTGACATTTAGAAATATTTTTGCCGTTACCTCCCTCAAGACATTTTGTGGGCAGGTTTCATTTACAGCCCTCCAGTACTGGTGCATATGAAGTGACCCTTAGCACCGGTTTTAAAGCTGCTGTTGCAGATAACGGCCAGAGGGCGGCAGCATTTCTGCTTTTCCCAATCTGGTAACTAGGGAAACAGACCTTCCTGGCAGTGGTGTTCCTCGGTTATATATTAGAGTGGAATGTGCCCGGAGAAACCCCCAAATGCTGATGTCTCCTTACTTATGTTTGTTTTCTAAATTGAATTTATATTTTTTATTGGAGTCATATTCCATTGCGTACATGGACCACTTGTTCTTGGTGCATTCCTCTGTTGATGGACATTTTCGTAGCTTCCAAGTGTTGTCTATGGTAAATATTGCTGGAGTGCAGGATTTTCAGCCTGTATCTTTTTTTATGGTTTTGATTTCTTTTGCGGTACGTGGGTCTCTCACTGCGGTGGCCCCTCCCGTTGCAGAGCAGAGGCTCCGGATGCACAGGCCCAGCAGCCATAGCTCACGGGACCAGCCTCTCCACGGCATGTGGGATCTTCCCGGACCGGGGCACGAACCCGTGTCCCCTGCATTGGCAGGCGGACTCTCAACGTCTGCGCCACCAGGGAAGCCCAGCCTGTTTAGTTTTGATTCTCATCCTGTCAGGCGATAGGCCCAGCAGTGGGTATGCTTGATTGAATGGTAGCTCAGTATTTACCTTTCCAAGGCACCTCCTTTGTGTTTTCCTTACTGGCTCTTACCATGTCCCACGTTGAACCAAGGGTAGGCATTTCTCCTCAAACCCTTCAGCATTTACTGTTTGCAGAATTTTTGCTGATGGCCATTCTGACTGGTGTGAGCTGATAGGTTTTTTGTAATTTGGATTTGCATGTCTTGAATTATTCCTAGTGCTCAGCATTTTTCCACGCCTTTTTAAAGTTCTGTTAAAATAACAGAAAGAAACAGAGAGTACAGTTAACCTCTGGAAATTGTCTTCCTGAAAGGTTGCCCTCTTTTGAATGTTTTGGTCAATTTTCGAACCCAGGATTGTTTCTGAGGTCAGGTGTCATTCATAGGCCTGTAATGAGTGTGAATATCTAGTGAGCATTAGCACTGGGTTTAAAGCTGCTGTTTTGGGAAACGGCCACAAGGCGGCAGCATTTCTCCATTCCCAAATCTGGTTCCTAGGGCAGCAGAGCCTTTCTGGAAGTCCTGTTCCTAGGTTGGAAATTAAAATGGAATGTGCCAGGAGAAACCCCAATAAGTTTATGTCACATTACTTCTTGTTTTAGTTTTTTTAATCGGGGTAATGATTAGAATACTGTTTGTCCTCAGTGTACACAATCTGGTTCATTTGTGCATAACATATATATATATGTATATATATATATATATATTCATGTACAGAGTCACTTCCCGTGTAAATTATTGCAGAGTTTTCCATAGACATCCCTTGCTATATGGTCGGTCTTTCTGTTATATGTATTTAATAGGTATTTGTACACGTATGGTAACCCTAATCTTAATTTTTCCATTCCCCCCACCTGTCCTTTTAGATAAGCATAGTTTGTTTTCTAAGCCTGTGAGTGTCTTTCTCTGTGGAAATATGTTCATTTGTGTCAGTTGTTAGATAACGCCTATAAGTGATATCATAGGGTATGTCTTTTGCTTTCCGACTTACCTCATGTTCTGTGATTATCTCTAGGCTCATCTATGGTGCCTCAAAGAGCAGTGTTTCATTGTTTTCCATGGCTAATAGTCCATTGTGTACATGGACCACTTCTTCTTTTTCCACTCATCTGGTGATGGACATTTTGGTTGCTTCCGTGTCTTGGCTATTGTGAAAATTCCTGCAGTGCAGCTGCTGAAGCCTGTGCCTTCTCGACTCTGGACTTGTCAGGTGAGAGTCTCAGCGGTGGGCCTGCTGAATGGAATGGTGGCTCAATTTTTACTTTGAAACACAGCTCCTTTCTGTTCTCATTATTGGCTGTTACCACTTTACATCTCACCAGCAGCTAGAGGGTACACAGTTCTCTAAAACCCCTTCGGCATTTGTTGTGTGCAGACTTTTAGCTGATGGTAGTTGGCATGTGTGAGTTGAAACCTTTTTGGAGGTTAGATTTGCATGAGTCTAATAATTCCTGATGTTGAGCTTTTATCCATTTTCCTCTTTTTTGAAAATGAGTGAGTAAAACTTACCGCTGCATACTATCTCCTTGAAAAATGTGCCAGTTTGGAATTTTTTCGGCCATTCCCTACCTCCGCACAATTATGTAGGGCAGGTGTCCTTTACAGCCCTGAGTCCTTGTGAATGTTAAGTGACCATTAGCTGTGGGTTTAATGCCGCTCTTGCGGGAAACGGCCACAAGGCGGCAGCATTTCTACATTTCCAACTCTGGGTTTTTGGGCAACAGAGCTTTCCTGGAAATCGTGTTAGTAAGCTGCAAATTAGAGTGGAATGTGCCAGCGCAAACCCCCAAGAGCTTATATCTCCTAAATTGTTGTTTGTTTATTAAATTTAATTTTTATTAATTATCAGAGCAAATTTGATACAAATGTAGATTCTCCTAGGTGTACAGTTTCTGGTTCATCCTATCAATGTATCTGTCTATTCCTCTTTCGATCCTTTCCCGTGGATGTTACTATAGGGTGTTGAGTAGACCTCTCTTCGTATTCCATAGGCACGTTGTGATTATACATTTCATAAGTATTAGTGCATATCTGTTAACCCCCATGTCCTAGTTCATACATTCCTTATTCCTTTCCATTTGGTTAAACATTAATTGGTTTTCTGAATCTATGCGTGTCCGTCTCTTGGAAATTATTTCATGGGTATCAATTTTTAGGTAACACCTATAAGTGATGTCCTAAGATGTCTGTCTTTCGGATTCTTTCTTACTTCAAGTTGGGTGATTATCTCTAGATCCTTCTATGATGGTGCCAACGGCACTGTACCATGCTTTTTCATGGCTAATATTCCATTGTGTACGTGGACGACTTCTTCTTGGTGCATTTTTCTGTTGATGGACATTTCGGTTTCTTCCAGGTCTTGGCTATGGTACGTGTTGCTGCAGTGCAGGATTGCCAGCCTGTGTCTTTTCGATTCTGGTCTAATCAGGTGAAAGGCCCATGAGTGGGCCTACCAGATCACATGGTAGCTCCATATTTACCCTTAAACGCACCTCCATTCTGTTCTCACTACTGGCTGTGACCAGGTTTCATCCCACCAGCAGCTAAAGGGTACGCGGTTCTCTAAAACCCCTTCAGCATTTATTCTTTGTAGACTTTTTGGCTGATGACCATTCTGACGGCTGTGAGGTGAACTTTCTTGTACACTGGATTTGCATGGCTTTATTGATTCCTGATGTTCAGCCTTTTTCCATTCCCATTTTGTTAACAAAAAAGAAAGAAAGTAAAAGAAACAGAAGAGAAATGTGCATAAACTATGCCTCTTGAAACTGTCGTTTTGAAATATGGACGTCTTTTGAATGTTTTGATCGATATACGACCCCAGGATTTTTTTTCAGGGAGGTGTCATTTACAGGCCTGCAATTATTTTGAATATCAACTGACCATTAGCGCTGGGATTAAAGCTGCTGTTGTGTGAAACGGCCACAAGGTGGCAGCAGTTCTCCTTTACCAAACCCGGTTACTAGGGCAACAGAACCTCAATGGAAGGCGTGTTCTAGGTTGTAATTTAGAATGGAATGTATCAGGAAAGCCCCTTCAATTTATGTCTCACTATTTCTTGTTTGTTTTTTTTAATTTAATTTTTATTTTTCATCACAGCAAGTTGGATTACAATGTTTGGCATGTTGTAGGTGTGCAAGATGTGGTTCTTTTACACATATACATATGTCTATTCTTCCTGGGATCCTTGTCCCATGTACGTTATGACAGAATGTTGAGTAGTCTTCTCTTGGTATTCCGTAGGTCTTTGGTGATTATATAGTTCACCTGTGTTTGTATATGTCTGTTAACCCCAATATCCTAATGTATCCAATCCTCACACCTTTCCATTGGTAAACCATAAGTTTGTTTAATGAATCTGTGATTGCCCTTCTCTGTGGAAATATCTTCACCGGTATCAATTTTTAGGTAACACCTATAAGTGATATCATACGATATGTGTCTCTCTCTTTCTGACTTAGTACGAGTCGCGTGACTACCTCTAGACGCATCTACGGTGCTGCACCTGGCATTGTGTCCTTTTTACCCTTGGCTAATATTCCCTCTGTACATGTACCAGTTCTTCTTTGTCCACTCATCTGTTGATGGACTTTTTGGTTGCTTCCATGTCTTGGCTATTGTAATAGAGCGGCAATGCACATTTGCCTGCCTGTGTCTTTCCAATTCTGTCTTCTTAGGTGATAGGCCCAGGAGTGGGCCTGCTGGATCATACAGTAGCAAAATGTTTACTTTACAAAGGCACCTTCATTCTGTTCTCATTAGTGGCTCTTACCAGGTTACGTCCCTCTTAAAGCTGAGGGTATGCACTTCTCCACAACACCTTCAGCATTTACTGTTTGTAGTGTTTTTTTGCTGATGTATATTCTGACCAGTGTGAGCTGATATACCTCTTTGGGGTTGGATTTGCATGCGTCTCATAAAACCTTGAAATTGAGCTTTCTGGCATGTCCTTTTTTTCCTTCAAACTGTGAGTACAGCTTACCTCTTCAAATTGTTTTCGTGAAGTATGTGTGACATTTAGAAATATTTTTGCCGTTACCTCCCTCAAGACATTTTGTGGGCAGGTTTCATTTACAGCCCTCCAGTACTGGTGCATATGAAGTGACCCTTAGCACCGGTTTTAAAGCTGCTGTTGCAGATAACGGCCAGAGGGCGGCAGCATTTCTGCTTTTCCCAATCTGGTAACTAGGGAAACAGACCTTCCTGGCAGTGGTGTTCCTCGGTTATATATTAGAGTGGAATGTGCCCGGAGAAACCCCCAAATGCTGATGTCTCCTTACTTATGTTTGTTTTCTAAATTGAATTTATATTTTTTATTGGAGTCATATTCCATTGCGTACATGGACCACTTGTTCTTGGTGCATTCCTCTGTTGATGGACATTTTCGTAGCTTCCAAGTGTTGTCTATGGTAAATATTGCTGGAGTGCAGGATTTTCAGCCTGTATCTTTTTTTATGGTTTTGATTTCTTTTGCGGTACGTGGGTCTCTCACTGCGGTGGCCCCTCCCGTTGCAGAGCAGAGGCTCCGGATGCACAGGCCCAGCAGCCATAGCTCACGGGACCAGCCTCTCCACGGCATGTGGGATCTTCCCGGACCGGGGCACGAACCCGTGTCCCCTGCATTGGCAGGCGGACTCTCAACGTCTGCGCCACCAGGGAAGCCCAGCCTGTTTAGTTTTGATTCTCATCCTGTCAGGCGATAGGCCCAGCAGTGGGTATGCTTGATTGAATGGTAGCTCAGTATTTACCTTTCCAAGGCACCTCCTTTGTGTTTTCCTTACTGGCTCTTACCATGTCCCACGTTGAACCAAGGGTAGGCATTTCTCCTGAAACCCTTCAGCATTTACTGTTTGCAGAATTTTTGCTGATGGCCATTCTGACTGGTGTGAGCTGATAGGTTTTTTGTAATTTGGATTTGCATGTCTTGAATTATTCCTAGTGCTCAGCATTTTTCCACGCCTTTTTAAAGTTCTGTTAAAATAACAGAAAGAAACAGAGAGTACAGTTAACCTCTGGAAATTGTCTTCCTGAAAGGTTGCCCTCTTTTGAATGTTTTGGTCAATTTTCGAACCCAGGATTGTTTCTGAGGTCAGGTGTCATTCATAGGCCTGTAATGAGTGTGAATATCTAGTGAGCATTAGCACTGGGTTTAAAGCTGCTGTTTTGGGAAACGGCCACAAGGCGGCAGCATTTCTCCATTCCCAAATCTGGTTCCTAGGGCAGCAGAGCCTTTCTGGAAGTCCTGTTCCTAGGTTGGAAATTAAAATGGAATGTGCCAGGGGAAACCCCAATAAGTTTATGTCACATTACTTCTTGTTTTAGTTTTTTTAATCGGGGTAATGATTAGAATACTGTTTGTCCTCAGTGTACACAATCTGGTTCATTTGTGCATAACATATATATATATGTATATATATATATATATATTCATGTACAGAGCCACTTCCCGTGTAAATTATTGCAGAGTTTTCCATAGACATCCCTTGCTATATGGTCGGTCTTTCTGTTATATGTATTTAATAGGTATTTGTACACGTATGGTAACCCTAATCTTAATTTTTCCATTCCCCCCACCTGTCCTTTTAGATAAGCATAGTTTGTTTTCTAAGCCTGTGAGTGTCTTTCTCTGTGGAAATATGTTCATTTGTGTCAGTTGTTAGATAACGCCTATAAGTGATATCATAGGATATGCCTTTTGCTTTCCGAATTACCTCATGTTCTGTGATTATCTCTAGGCTCATCTATGGTGCCTCAAAGAACAGTGTTTCATTGTTTTCCATGGCTAATAGTCCATTGTGTACATGGACCACTTCTTCTTTTTCCACTCATCTGGTGATGGACATTTTGGTTGCTTCCGTGTCTTGGCTATTGTGAAAATTCCTGCAGTGCAGCTGCTGAAGCCTGTGCCTTCTCGACTCTGGACTTGTCAGGTGAGAGTCTCAGCGGTGGGCCTGCTGAATGGAATGGTGGCTCAATTTTTACTTTGAAACACAGCTCCTTTCTGTTCTCATTATTGGCTGTTACCACTTTACATCTCACCAGCAGCTAGAGGGTACACAGTTCTCTAAAACCCCTTCGGCATTTGTTGTGTGCAGACTTTTAGCTGATGGTAGTTGGCATGTGTGAGTTGAAACCTTTTTGGAGGTTAGATTTGCATGAGTCTAATAATTCCTGATGTTGAGCTTTTATCCATTTTCCTCTTTTTTGAAAATGAGTGAGTAAAACTTACCGCTGCATACTATCTCCTTGAAAAATGTGCCAGTTTGGAATTTTTTCGGCCATTCCCTACCTCCGCACAATTATGTAGGGCAGGTGTCCTTTACAGCCCTGAGTCCTTGTGAATGTTAAGTGACCATTAGCTGTGGGTTTAATGCCGCTCTTGCGGGAAACGGCCACAAGGCGGCAGCATTTCTACATTTCCAACTCTGGGTTTTTGGGCAACAGAGCTTTCCTGGAAATCGTGTTAGTAAGCTGCAAATTAGAGTGGAATGTGCCAGCGCAAACCCCCAAGAGCTTATATCTCCTAAATTGTTGTTTGTTTATTAAATTTAATTTTTATTAATTATCAGAGCAAATTTGATACAAATGTAGATTCTCCTAGGTGTACAGTTTCTGGTTCATCCTATCAATGTATCTGTCTATTCCTCTTTCGATCCTTTCCCGTGGATGTTACTATAGGGTGTTGAGTAGACCTCTCTTCGTATTCCATAGGCACGTTGTGATTATACATTTCATAAGTATTAGTGCATATCTGTTAACCCCCATGTCCTAGTTCATACATTCCTTATTCCTTTCCATTTGGTTAAACATTAATTGGTTTTCTGAATCTATGCGTGTCCGTCTCTTGGAAATTATTTCATGGGTATCAATTTTTAGGTAACACCTATAAGTGATGTCCTAAGATGTCTGTCTTTCGGATTCTTTCTTACTTCAAGTTGGGTGATTATCTCTAGATCCTTCTATGATGGTGCCAACGGCACTGTACCATGCTTTTTCATGGCTAATATTCCATTGTGTACGTGGACGACTTCTTCTTGGTGCATTTTTCTGTTGATGGACATTTCGGTTTCTTCCAGGTCTTGGCTATGGTACGTGTTGCTGCAGTGCAGGATTGCCAGCCTGTGTCTTTTCGATTCTGGTCTAATCAGGTGAAAGGCCCATGAGTGGGCCTACCAGATCACATGGTAGCTCCATATTTACCCTTAAACGCACCTCCATTCTGTTCTCACTACTGGCTGTGACCAGGTTTCATCCCACCAGCAGCTAAAGGGTACGCGGTTCTCTAAAACCCCTTCAGCATTTATTCTTTGTAGACTTTTTGGCTGATGACCATTCTGACGGCTGTGAGGTGAACTTTCTTGTACACTGGATTTGCATGGCTTTATTGATTCCTGATGTTCAGCCTTTTTCCATTCCCATTTTGTTAACAAAAAAGAAAGAAAGTAAAAGAAACAGAAGAGAAATGTGCATAAACTATGCCTCTTGAAACTGTCGTTTTGAAATATGGACGTCTTTTGAATGTTTTGATCGATATACGACCCCAGGATTTTTTTTCAGGGAGGTGTCATTTACAGGCCTGCAATTATTTTGAATATCAACTGACCATTAGCGCTGGGATTAAAGCTGCTGTTGTGTGAAACGGCCACAAGGTGGCAGCAGTTCTCCTTTACCAAACCCGGTTACTAGGGCAACAGAACCTCAATGGAAGGCGTGTTCTAGGTTGTAATTTAGAATGGAATGTATCAGGAAAGCCCCTTCAATTTATGTCTCACTATTTCTTGTTTGTTTTTTTTAATTTAATTTTTATTTTTCATCACAGCAAGTTGGATTACAATGTTTGGCATATTGTAGGTGTGCAAGATGTGGTTCTTTTACACATATACATATGTCTATTCTTCCTGGGATCCTTGTCCCATGTACGTTATGACAGAATGTTGAGTAGTCTTCTCTTGGTATTCCGTAGGTCTTTGGTGATTATATAGTTCACCTGTGTTTGTATATGTCTGTTAACCCCAATATCCTAATGTATCCAATCCTCACACCTTTCCATTGGTAAACCATAAGTTTGTTTAATGAATCTGTGATTGCCCTTCTCTGTGGAAATATCTTCACCGGTATCAATTTTTAGGTAACACCTATAAGTGATATCATACGATATGTGTCTCTCTCTTTCTGACTTAGTACGAGTCGCGTGACTACCTCTAGACGCATCTACGGTGCTGCACCTGGCATTGTGTCCTTTTTACCCTTGGCTAATATTCCCTCTGTACATGTACCAGTTCTTCTTTGTCCACTCATCTGTTGATGGACTTTTTGGTTGCTTCCATGTCTTGGCTATTGTAATAGAGCGGCAATGCACATTTGCCTGCCTGTGTCTTTCCAATTCTGTCTTCTTAGGTGATAGGCCCAGGAGTGGGCCTGCTGGATCATACAGTAGCAAAATGTTTACTTTACAAAGGCACCTTCATTCTGTTCTCATTAGTGGCTCTTACCAGGTTACGTCCCTCTTAAAGCTGAGGGTATGCACTTCTCCACAACACCTTCAGCATTTACTGTTTGTAGTGTTTTTTTGCTGATGTATATTCTGACCAGTGTGAGCTGATATACCTCTTTGGGGTTGGATTTGCATGCGTCTCATAAAACCTTGAAATTGAGCTTTCTGGCATGTCCTTTTTTTCCTTCAAACTGTGAGTACAGCTTACCTCTTCAAATTGTTTTCGTGAAGTATGTGTGACATTTAGAAATATTTTTGCCGTTACCTCCCTCAAGACATTTTGTGGGCAGGTTTCATTTACAGCCCTCCAGTACTGGTGCATATGAAGTGACCCTTAGCACCGGTTTTAAAGCTGCTGTTGCAGATAACGGCCAGAGGGCGGCAGCATTTCTGCTTTTCCCAATCTGGTAACTAGGGAAACAGACCTTCCTGGCAGTGGTGTTCCTCGGTTATATATTAGAGTGGAATGTGCCCGGAGAAACCCCCAAATGCTGATGTCTCCTTACTTATGTTTGTTTTCTAAATTGAATTTATATTTTTTATTGGAGTCATATTCCATTGCGTACATGGACCACTTGTTCTTGGTGCATTCCTCTGTTGATGGACATTTTCGTAGCTTCCAAGTGTTGTCTATGGTAAATATTGCTGGAGTGCAGGATTTTCAGCCTGTATCTTTTTTTATGGTTTTGATTTCTTTTGCGGTACGTGGGTCTCTCACTGCGGTGGCCCCTCCCGTTGCAGAGCAGAGGCTCCGGATGCACAGGCCCAGCAGCCATAGCTCACGGGACCAGCCTCTCCACGGCATGTGGGATCTTCCCGGACCGGGGCACGAACCCGTGTCCCCTGCATTGGCAGGCGGACTCTCAACGTCTGCGCCACCAGGGAAGCCCAGCCTGTTTAGTTTTGATTCTCATCCTGTCAGGCGATAGGCCCAGCAGTGGGTATGCTTGATTGAATGGTAGCTCAGTATTTACCTTTCCAAGGCACCTCCTTTGTGTTTTCCTTACTGGCTCTTACCATGTCCCACGTTGAACCAAGGGTAGGCATTTCTCCTCAAACCCTTCAGCATTTACTGTTTGCAGAATTTTTGCTGATGGCCATTCTGACTGGTGTGAGCTGATAGGTTTTTTGTAATTTGGATTTGCATGTCTTGAATTATTCCTAGTGCTCAGCATTTTTCCACGCCTTTTTAAAGTTCTGTTAAAATAACAGAAAGAAACAGAGAGTACAGTTAACCTCTGGAAATTGTCTTCCTGAAAGGTTGCCCTCTTTTGAATGTTTTGGTCAATTTTCGAACCCAGGATTGTTTCTGAGGTCAGGTGTCATTCATAGGCCTGTAATGAGTGTGAATATCTAGTGAGCATTAGCACTGGGTTTAAAGCTGCTGTTTTGGGAAACGGCCACAAGGCGGCAGCATTTCTCCATTCCCAAATCTGGTTCCTAGGGCAGCAGAGCCTTTCTGGAAGTCCTGTTCCTAGGTTGGAAATTAAAATGGAATGTGCCAGGAGAAACCCCAATAAGTTTATGTCACATTACTTCTTGTTTTAGTTTTTTTAATCGGGGTAATGATTAGAATACTGTTTGTCCTCAGTGTACACAATCTGGTTCATTTGTGCATAACATATATATATATGTATATATATATATATATATATTCATGTACAGAGCCACTTCCCGTGTAAATTATTGCAGAGTTTTCCATAGACATCCCTTGCTATATGGTCGGTCTTTCTGTTATATGTATTTAATAGGTATTTGTACACGTATGGTAACCCTAATCTTAATTTTTCCATTCCCCCCACCTGTCCTTTTAGATAAGCATAGTTTGTTTTCTAAGCCTGTGAGTGTCTTTCTCTGTGGAAATATGTTCATTTGTGTCAGTTGTTAGATAACGCCTATAAGTGATATCATAGGGTATGTCTTTTGCTTTCCGACTTACCTCATGTTCTGTGATTATCTCTAGGCTCATCTATGGTGCCTCAAAGAGCAGTGTTTCATTGTTTTCCATGGCTAATAGTCCATTGTGTACATGGACCACTTCTTCTTTTTCCACTCATCTGGTGATGGACATTTTGGTTGCTTCCGTGTCTTGGCTATTGTGAAAATTCCTGCAGTGCAGCTGCTGAAGCCTGTGCCTTCTCGACTCTGGACTTGTCAGGTGAGAGTCTCAGCGGTGGGCCTGCTGAATGGAATGGTGGCTCAATTTTTACTTTGAAACACAGCTCCTTTCTGTTCTCATTATTGGCTGTTACCACTTTACATCTCACCAGCAGCTAGAGGGTACACAGTTCTCTAAAACCCCTTCGGCATTTGTTGTGTGCAGACTTTTAGCTGATGGTAGTTGGCATGTGTGAGTTGAAACCTTTTTGGAGGTTAGATTTGCATGAGTCTAATAATTCCTGATGTTGAGCTTTTATCCATTTTCCTCTTTTTTGAAAATGAGTGAGTAAAACTTACCGCTGCATACTATCTCCTTGAAAAATGTGCCAGTTTGGAATTTTTTCGGCCATTCCCTACCTCCGCACAATTATGTAGGGCAGGTGTCCTTTACAGCCCTGAGTCCTTGTGAATGTTAAGTGACCATTAGCTGTGGGTTTAATGCCGCTCTTGCGGGAAACGGCCACAAGGCGGCAGCATTTCTACATTTCCAACTCTGGGTTTTTGGGCAACAGAGCTTTCCTGGAAATCGTGTTAGTAAGCTGCAAATTAGAGTGGAATGTGCCAGCGCAAACCCCCAAGAGCTTATATCTCCTAAATTGTTGTTTGTTTATTAAATTTAATTTTTATTAATTATCAGAGCAAATTTGATACAAATGTAGATTCTCCTAGGTGTACAGTTTCTGGTTCATCCTATCAATGTATCTGTCTATTCCTCTTTCGATCCTTTCCCGTGGATGTTACTATAGGGTGTTGAGTAGACCTCTCTTCGTATTCCATAGGCACGTTGTGATTATACATTTCATAAGTATTAGTGCATATCTGTTAACCCCCATGTCCTAGTTCATACATTCCTTATTCCTTTCCATTTGGTTAAACATTAATTGGTTTTCTGAATCTATGCGTGTCCGTCTCTTGGAAATTATTTCATGGGTATCAATTTTTAGGTAACACCTATAAGTGATGTCCTAAGATGTCTGTCTTTCGGATTCTTTCTTACTTCAAGTTGGGTGATTATCTCTAGATCCTTCTATGATGGTGCCAACGGCACTGTACCATGCTTTTTCATGGCTAATATTCCATTGTGTACGTGGACGACTTCTTCTTGGTGCATTTTTCTGTTGATGGACATTTCGGTTTCTTCCAGGTCTTGGCTATGGTACGTGTTGCTGCAGTGCAGGATTGCCAGCCTGTGTCTTTTCGATTCTGGTCTAATCAGGTGAAAGGCCCATGAGTGGGCCTACCAGATCACATGGTAGCTCCATATTTACCCTTAAACGCACCTCCATTCTGTTCTCACTACTGGCTGTGACCAGGTTTCATCCCACCAGCAGCTAAAGGGTACGCGGTTCTCTAAAACCCCTTCAGCATTTATTCTTTGTAGACTTTTTGGCTGATGACCATTCTGACGGCTGTGAGGTGAACTTTCTTGTACACTGGATTTGCATGGCTTTATTGATTCCTGATGTTCAGCCTTTTTCCATTCCCATTTTGTTAACAAAAAAGAAAGAAAGTAAAAGAAACAGAAGAGAAATGTGCATAAACTATGCCTCTTGAAACTGTCGTTTTGAAATATGGACGTCTTTTGAATGTTTTGATCGATATACGACCCCAGGATTTTTTTTCAGGGAGGTGTCATTTACAGGCCTGCAATTATTTTGAATATCAACTGACCATTAGCGCTGGGATTAAAGCTGCTGTTGTGTGAAACGGCCACAAGGTGGCAGCAGTTCTCCTTTACCAAACCCGGTTACTAGGGCAACAGAACCTCAATGGAAGGCGTGTTCTAGGTTGTAATTTAGAATGGAATGTATCAGGAAAGCCCCTTCAATTTATGTCTCACTATTTCTTGTTTGTTTTTTTTAATTTAATTTTTATTTTTCATCACAGCAAGTTGGATTACAATGTTTGGCATGTTGTAGGTGTGCAAGATGTGGTTCTTTTACACATATACATATGTCTATTCTTCCTGGGATCCTTGTCCCATGTACGTTATGACAGAATGTTGAGTAGTCTTCTCTTGGTATTCCGTAGGTCTTTGGTGATTATATAGTTCACCTGTGTTTGTATATGTCTGTTAACCCCAATATCCTAATGTATCCAATCCTCACACCTTTCCATTGGTAAACCATAAGTTTGTTTAATGAATCTGTGATTGCCCTTCTCTGTGGAAATATCTTCACCGGTATCAATTTTTAGGTAACACCTATAAGTGATATCATACGATATGTGTCTCTCTCTTTCTGACTTAGTACGAGTCGCGTGACTACCTCTAGACGCATCTACGGTGCTGCACCTGGCATTGTGTCCTTTTTACCCTTGGCTAATATTCCCTCTGTACATGTACCAGTTCTTCTTTGTCCACTCATCTGTTGATGGACTTTTTGGTTGCTTCCATGTCTTGGCTATTGTAATAGAGCGGCAATGCACATTTGCCTGCCTGTGTCTTTCCAATTCTGTCTTCTTAGGTGATAGGCCCAGGAGTGGGCCTGCTGGATCATACAGTAGCAAAATGTTTACTTTACAAAGGCACCTTCATTCTGTTCTCATTAGTGGCTCTTACCAGGTTACGTCCCTCTTAAAGCTGAGGGTATGCACTTCTCCACAACACCTTCAGCATTTACTGTTTGTAGTGTTTTTTTGCTGATGTATATTCTGACCAGTGTGAGCTGATATACCTCTTTGGGGTTGGATTTGCATGCGTCTCATAAAACCTTGAAATTGAGCTTTCTGGCATGTCCTTTTTTTCCTTCAAACTGTGAGTACAGCTTACCTCTTCAAATTGTTTTCGTGAAGTATGTGTGACATTTAGAAATATTTTTGCCGTTACCTCCCTCAAGACATTTTGTGGGCAGGTTTCATTTACAGCCCTCCAGTACTGGTGCATATGAAGTGACCCTTAGCACCGGTTTTAAAGCTGCTGTTGCAGATAACGGCCAGAGGGCGGCAGCATTTCTGCTTTTCCCAATCTGGTAACTAGGGAAACAGACCTTCCTGGCAGTGGTGTTCCTCGGTTATATATTAGAGTGGAATGTGCCCGGAGAAACCCCCAAATGCTGATGTCTCCTTACTTATGTTTGTTTTCTAAATTGAATTTATATTTTTTATTGGAGTCATATTCCATTGCGTACATGGACCACTTGTTCTTGGTGCATTCCTCTGTTGATGGACATTTTCGTAGCTTCCAAGTGTTGTCTATGGTAAATATTGCTGGAGTGCAGGATTTTCAGCCTGTATCTTTTTTTATGGTTTTGATTTCTTTTGCGGTACGTGGGTCTCTCACTGCGGTGGCCCCTCCCGTTGCAGAGCAGAGGCTCCGGATGCACAGGCCCAGCAGCCATAGCTCACGGGACCAGCCTCTCCACGGCATGTGGGATCTTCCCGGACCGGGGCACGAACCCGTGTCCCCTGCATTGGCAGGCGGACTCTCAACGTCTGCGCCACCAGGGAAGCCCAGCCTGTTTAGTTTTGATTCTCATCCTGTCAGGCGATAGGCCCAGCAGTGGGTATGCTTGATTGAATGGTAGCTCAGTATTTACCTTTCCAAGGCACCTCCTTTGTGTTTTCCTTACTGGCTCTTACCATGTCCCACGTTGAACCAAGGGTAGGCATTTCTCCTCAAACCCTTCAGCATTTACTGTTTGCAGAATTTTTGCTGATGGCCATTCTGACTGGTGTGAGCTGATAGGTTTTTTGTAATTTGGATTTGCATGTCTTGAATTATTCCTAGTGCTCAGCATTTTTCCACGCCTTTTTAAAGTTCTGTTAAAATAACAGAAAGAAACAGAGAGTACAGTTAACCTCTGGAAATTGTCTTCCTGAAAGGTTGCCCTCTTTTGAATGTTTTGGTCAATTTTCGAACCCAGGATTGTTTCTGAGGTCAGGTGTCATTCATAGGCCTGTAATGAGTGTGAATATCTAGTGAGCATTAGCACTGGGTTTAAAGCTGCTGTTTTGGGAAACGGCCACAAGGCGGCAGCATTTCTCCATTCCCAAATCTGGTTCCTAGGGCAGCAGAGCCTTTCTGGAAGTCCTGTTCCTAGGTTGGAAATTAAAATGGAATGTGCCAGGAGAAACCCCAATAAGTTTATGTCACATTACTTCTTGTTTTAGTTTTTTTAATCGGGGTAATGATTAGAATACTGTTTGTCCTCAGTGTACACAATCTGGTTCATTTGTGCATAACATATATATATATGTATATATATATATATATATTCATGTACAGAGCCACTTCCCGTGTAAATTATTGCAGAGTTTTCCATAGACATCCCTTGCTATATGGTCGGTCTTTCTGTTATATGTATTTAATAGGTATTTGTACACGTATGGTAACCCTAATCTTAATTTTTCCATTCCCCCCACCTGTCCTTTTAGATAAGCATAGTTTGTTTTCTAAGCCTGTGAGTGTCTTTCTCTGTGGAAATATGTTCATTTGTGTCAGTTGTTAGATAACGCCTATAAGTGATATCATAGGGTATGTCTTTTGCTTTCCGACTTACCTCATGTTCTGTGATTATCTCTAGGCTCATCTATGGTGCCTCAAAGAGCAGTGTTTCATTGTTTTCCATGGCTAATAGTCCATTGTGTACATGGACCACTTCTTCTTTTTCCACTCATCTGGTGATGGACATTTTGGTTGCTTCCGTGTCTTGGCTATTGTGAAAATTCCTGCAGTGCAGCTGCTGAAGCCTGTGCCTTCTCGACTCTGGACTTGTCAGGTGAGAGTCTCAGCGGTGGGCCTGCTGAATGGAATGGTGGCTCAATTTTTACTTTGAAACACAGCTCCTTTCTGTTCTCATTATTGGCTGTTACCACTTTACATCTCACCAGCAGCTAGAGGGTACACAGTTCTCTAAAACCCCTTCGGCATTTGTTGTGTGCAGACTTTTAGCTGATGGTAGTTGGCATGTGTGAGTTGAAACCTTTTTGGAGGTTAGATTTGCATGAGTCTAATAATTCCTGATGTTGAGCTTTTATCCATTTTCCTCTTTTTTGAAAATGAGTGAGTAAAACTTACCGCTGCATACTATCTCCTTGAAAAATGTGCCAGTTTGGAATTTTTTCGGCCATTCCCTACCTCCGCACAATTATGTAGGGCAGGTGTCCTTTACAGCCCTGAGTCCTTGTGAATGTTAAGTGACCATTAGCTGTGGGTTTAATGCCGCTCTTGCGGGAAACGGCCACAAGGCGGCAGCATTTCTACATTTCCAACTCTGGGTTTTTGGGCAACAGAGCTTTCCTGGAAATCGTGTTAGTAAGCTGCAAATTAGAGTGGAATGTGCCAGCGCAAACCCCCAAGAGCTTATATCTCCTAAATTGTTGTTTGTTTATTAAATTTAATTTTTATTAATTATCAGAGCAAATTTGATACAAATGTAGATTCTCCTAGGTGTACAGTTTCTGGTTCATCCTATCAATGTATCTGTCTATTCCTCTTTCGATCCTTTCCCGTGGATGTTACTATAGGGTGTTGAGTAGACCTCTCTTCGTATTCCATAGGCACGTTGTGATTATACATTTCATAAGTATTAGTGCATATCTGTTAACCCCCATGTCCTAGTTCATACATTCCTTATTCCTTTCCATTTGGTTAAACATTAATTGGTTTTCTGAATCTATGCGTGTCCGTCTCTTGGAAATTATTTCATGGGTATCAATTTTTAGGTAACACCTATAAGTGATGTCCTAAGATGTCTGTCTTTCGGATTCTTTCTTACTTCAAGTTGGGTGATTATCTCTAGATCCTTCTATGATGGTGCCAACGGCACTGTACCATGCTTTTTCATGGCTAATATTCCATTGTGTACGTGGACGACTTCTTCTTGGTGCATTTTTCTGTTGATGGACATTTCGGTTTCTTCCAGGTCTTGGCTATGGTACGTGTTGCTGCAGTGCAGGATTGCCAGCCTGTGTCTTTTCGATTCTGGTCTAATCAGGTGAAAGGCCCATGAGTGGGCCTACCAGATCACATGGTAGCTCCATATTTACCCTTAAACGCACCTCCATTCTGTTCTCACTACTGGCTGTGACCAGGTTTCATCCCACCAGCAGCTAAAGGGTACGCGGTTCTCTAAAACCCCTTCAGCATTTATTCTTTGTAGACTTTTTGGCTGATGACCATTCTGACGGCTGTGAGGTGAACTTTCTTGTACACTGGATTTGCATGGCTTTATTGATTCCTGATGTTCAGCCTTTTCCCATTCCCATTTTGTTAACAAAAAAGAAAGAAAGTAAAAGAAACAGAAGAGAAATGTGCATAAACTATGCCTCTTGAAACTGTCGTTTTGAAATATGGACGTCTTTTGAATGTTTTGATCGATATACGACCCCAGGATTTTTTTTCAGGGAGGTGTCATTTACAGGCCTGCAATTATTTTGAATATCAACTGACCATTAGCGCTGGGATTAAAGCTGCTGTTGTGTGAAACGGCCACAAGGTGGCAGCAGTTCTCCTTTACCAAACCCGGTTACTAGGGCAACAGAACCTCAATGGAAGGCGTGTTCTAGGTTGTAATTTAGAATGGAATGTATCAGGAAAGCCCCTTCAATTTATGTCTCACTATTTCTTGTTTGTTTTTTTTAAATTTAATTTTTATTTTTCATCACAGCAAGTTGGATTACAATGTTTGGCATGTTGTAGGTGTGCAAGATGTGGTTCTTTTACACATATACATATGTCTATTCTTCCTGGGATCCTTGTCCCATGTACGTTATGACAGAATGTTGAGTAGTCTTCTCTTGGTATTCCGTAGGTCTTTGGTGATTATATAGTTCACCTGTGTTTGTATATGTCTGTTAACCCCAATATCCTAATGTATCCAATCCTCACACCTTTCCATTGGTAAACCATAAGTTTGTTTAATGAATCTGTGATTGCCCTTCTCTGTGGAAATATCTTCACCGGTATCAATTTTTAGGTAACACCTATAAGTGATATCATACGATATGTGTCTCTCTCTTTCTGACTTAGTACGAGTCGCGTGACTACCTCTAGACGCATCTACGGTGCTGCACCTGGCATTGTGTCCTTTTTACCCTTGGCTAATATTCCCTCTGTACATGTACCAGTTCTTCTTTGTCCACTCATCTGTTGATGGACTTTTTGGTTGCTTCCATGTCTTGGCTATTGTAATAGAGCGGCAATGCACATTTGCCTGCCTGTGTCTTTCCAATTCTGTCTTCTTAGGTGATAGGCCCAGGAGTGGGCCTGCTGGATCATACAGTAGCAAAATGTTTACTTTACAAAGGCACCTTCATTCTGTTCTCATTAGTGGCTCTTACCAGGTTACGTCCCTCTTAAAGCTGAGGGTATGCACTTCTCCACAACACCTTCAGCATTTACTGTTTGTAGTGTTTTTTTGCTGATGTATATTCTGACCAGTGTGAGCTGATATACCTCTTTGGGGTTGGATTTGCATGCGTCTCATAAAACCTTGAAATTGAGCTTTCTGGCATGTCCTTTTTTTCCTTCAAACTGTGAGTACAGCTTACCTCTTCAAATTGTTTTCGTGAAGTATGTGTGACATTTAGAAATATTTTTGCCGTTACCTCCCTCAAGACATTTTGTGGGCAGGTTTCATTTACAGCCCTCCAGTACTGGTGCATATGAAGTGACCCTTAGCACCGGTTTTAAAGCTGCTGTTGCAGATAACGGCCAGAGGGCGGCAGCATTTCTGCTTTTCCCAATCTGGTAACTAGGGAAACAGACCTTCCTGGCAGTGGTGTTCCTCGGTTATATATTAGAGTGGAATGTGCCTGGAGAAACCCCCAAATGCTGATGTCTCCTTACTTATGTTTGTTTTCTAAATTGAATTTATATTTTTTATTGGAGTCATATTCCATTGCGTACATGGACCACTTGTTCTTGGTGCATTCCTCTGTTGATGGACATTTTCGTAGCTTCCAAGTGTTGTCTATGGTAAATATTGCTGGAGTGCAGGATTTTCAGCCTGTATCTTTTTTTATGGTTTTGATTTCTTTTGCGGTACGTGGGTCTCTCACTGCGGTGGCCCCTCCCATTGCAGAGCAGAGGCTCCGGATGCACAGGCCCAGCAGCCATAGCTCACGGGACCAGCCTCTCCACGGCATGTGGGATCTTCCCGGACCGGGGCACGAACCCGTGTCCCCTGCATTGGCAGGCGGACTCTCAACGTCTGCGCCACCAGGGAAGCCCAGCCTGTTTAGTTTTGATTCTCATCCTGTTAGGCGATAGGCCCAGCAGTGGGTATGCTTGATTGAATGGTAGCTCAGTATTTACCTTTCCAAGGCACCTCCTTTGTGTTTTCCTTACTGGCTCTTACCATGTCCCACGTTGAACCAAGGGTAGGCATTTCTCCTCAAACCCTTCAGCATTTACTGTTTGCAGAATTTTTGCTGATGGCCATTCTGACTGGTGTGAGCTGATAGGTTTTTTGTAATTTGGATTTGCATGTCTTGAATTATTCCTAGTGCTCAGCATTTTTCCACGCCTTTTTAAAGTTCTGTTAAAATAACAGAAAGAAACAGAGAGTACAGTTAACCTCTGGAAATTGTCTTCCTGAAAGGTTGCCCTCTTTTGAATGTTTTGGTCAATTTTCGAACCCAGGATTGTTTCTGAGGTCAGGTGTCATTCATAGGCCTGTAATGAGTGTGAATATCTAGTGAGCATTAGCACTGGGTTTAAAGCTGCTGTTTTGGGAAACGGCCACAAGGCGGCAGCATTTCTCCATTCCCAAATCTGGTTCCTAGGGCAGCAGAGCCTTTCTGGAAGTCCTGTTCCTAGGTTGGAAATTAAAATGGAATGTGCCAGGAGAAACCCCAATAAGTTTATGTCACATTACTTCTTGTTTTAGTTTTTTTAATCGGGGTAATGATTAGAATACTGTTTGTCCTCAGTGTACACAATCTGGTTCATTTGTGCATAACATATATATATATGTATATATATATATATATATTCATGTACAGAGCCACTTCCCGTGTAAATTATTGCAGAGTTTTCCATAGACATCCCTTGCTATATGGTCGGTCTTTCTGTTATATGTATTTAATAGGTATTTGTACACGTATGGTAACCCTAATCTTAATTTTTCCATTCCCCCCACCTGTCCTTTTAGATAAGCATAGTTTGTTTTCTAAGCCTGTGAGTGTCTTTCTCTGTGGAAATATGTTCATTTGTGTCAGTTGTTAGATAACGCCTATAAGTGATATCATAGGATATGCCTTTTGCTTTCCGAATTACCTCATGTTCTGTGATTATCTCTAGGCTCATCTATGGTGCCTCAAAGAACAGTGTTTCATTGTTTTCCATGGCTAATAGTCCATTGTGTACATGGACCACTTCTTCTTTTTCCACTCATCTGGTGATGGACATTTTGGTTGCTTCCGTGTCTTGGCTATTGTGAAAATTCCTGCAGTGCAGCTGCTGAAGCCTGTGCCTTCTCGACTCTGGACTTGTCAGGTGAGAGTCTCAGCGGTGGGCCTGCTGAATGGAATGGTGGCTCAATTTTTACTTTGAAACACAGCTCCTTTCTGTTCTCATTATTGGCTGTTACCACTTTACATCTCACCAGCAGCTAGAGGGTACACAGTTCTCTAAAACCCCTTCAGCATTTGTTGTGTGCAGACTTTTAGCTGATGGTAGTTGGCATGTGTGAGTTGAAACCTTTTTGGAGGTTAGATTTGCATGAGTCTAATAATTCCTGATGTTGAGCTTTTATCCATTTTCCTCTTTTTTGAAAATGAGTGAGTAAAACTTACCGCTGCATACTATCTCCTTGAAAAATGTGCCAGTTTGAAATTTTTTCGGCCATTCCCTACCTCCGCACAATTATGTAGGGCAGGTGTCCTTTACAGCCCTGAGTCCTTGTGAATGTTAAGTGACCATTAGCTGTGGGTTTAATGCCGCTCTTGCGGGAAACGGCC
Organism: Mesoplodon mirus; assembly: GCF_964341445.2. Classification (NCBI taxonomy): domain Eukaryota; kingdom Metazoa; phylum Chordata; class Mammalia; order Artiodactyla; family Ziphiidae; genus Mesoplodon; species Mesoplodon mirus. Next base: position 150,556 of record NW_028295156.1, on the reverse strand, counting down.
ACAAGGCGGCAGCATTTCTACATTTGCAACTCTGGGTTTTTGGGCAACAGAGCTTTCCTGGAAATCGTGTTAGTAAGCTGCAAATTAGAGTGGAATGTGCCAGCGCAAACCCCCAAGAGCTTATATCTCCTAAATTGTTGTTTGTTTATTAAATTTAATTTTTATTAATTATCAGAGCAAATTTGATACAAATGTAGATTCTCCTAGGTGTACAGTTTCTGGTTCATCCTATCAATGTATCTGTCTATTCCTCTTTCGATCCTTTCCCGTGGATGTTATTATAGGCTGTTGAGTAGACCTCTCTTCGTATTCCATAGGCACGTTGTGATTATACATTTCATAAGTATTAGTGCATATCTGTTAACCCCCATGTCCTAGTTCATACATTCCTTATTCCTTTCCATTTGGTTAAACATTAATTGGTTTTCTGAATCTATGCGTGTCCGTCTCTTGGAAATTATTTCATGGGTATCAATTTTTAGGTAACACCTATAAGTGATGTCCTAAGATGTCTGTCTTTCGGATTCTTTATTACTTCAAGTTGGGTGATTATCTCTAGATCCTTCTATGATGGTGCCAACGGCACTGTTCCATGCTTTTTCATGGCTAATATTCCATTGTGTACGTGGACGACTTCTTCTTGGTGCATTTTTCTGTTGATGGACATTTCGGTTTCTTCCAGGTCTTGGCTATGGTACGTGTTGCTGCAGTGCAGGATTGCCAGCCTGTGTCTTTTCGATTCTGGTCTAATCAGGTGAAAGGCCCATGAGTGGGCCTACCAGATCACATGGTAGCTCCATATTTACCCTTAAACGCACCTCCATTCTGTTCTCACTACTGGCTATGACCAGGTTTCATCCCACCAGCAGCTAAAGGGTACGCGGTTCTCTAAAACCCCTTCAGCATTTATTCTTTGTAGACTTTTTGGCTGATGACCATTCTGACGGCTGTGAGGTGAACTTTTTTGTACACTGGATTTGCATGGCTTTATTGATTCCTGATGTTCAGCCTTTTTCCATTCCCATTTTGTTAACAAAAAAGAAAGAAAGTAAAAGAAACAGAAGAGAAATGTGCATAAACTATGCCTCTTGAAACTGTCGTTTTGAAATATGGACGTCTTTTGAATGTTTTGATCGATATACGACCCCAGGATTTTTTTTCAGGGAGGTGTCATTTACAGGCCTGCAATTATTTTGAATATCAACTGACCATTAGCGCTGGGATTAAAGCTGCTGTTGTGTGAAACGGCCACAAGGTGGCAGCAGTTCTCCTTTACCAAACCCGGTTACTAGGGCAACAGAACCTCAATGGAAGGCGTGTTCTAGGTTGTAATTTAGAATGGAATGTATCAGGAAAGCCCCTTCAATTTATGTCTCACTATTTCTTGTTTGTTTTTTTTAATTTAATTTTTATTTTTCATCACAGCAAGTTGGATTACAATGTTTGGCATGTTGTAGGTGTGCAAGATGTGGTTCTTTTACACATATACATATGTCTATTCTTCCTGGGATCCTTGTCCCATGTACGTTATGACAGAATGTTGAGTAGTCTTCTCTTGGTATTCCGTAGGTCTTTGGTGATTATATAGTTCACCTGTGTTTGTATATGTCTGTTAACCCCAATATCCTAATGTATCCAATCCTCACACCTTTCCATTGGTGAACCATAAGTTTGTTTAATGAATCTGTGATTGCCCTTCTCTGTGGAAATATCTTCACCGGTATCAATTTTTAGGTAACACCTATAAGTGATATCATACGATATGTGTCTCTCTCTTTCTGACTTAGTACGAGTCACATGACTACCTCTAGACTCATCTATGGTGCTGCACATGGCATTGTGTCCTTTTTACCCTTGGCTTATATTCCCTCTGTACATGTACCAGTTCTTCTTTGTCCACTCATCTGTTGAGGGACTTGTTGGTTGCTTCCATGTCTTGGCTATTGTAATAGAGCGGCAATGCACATTTGCCTGCCTGTGTCTTTCCAATTCTGTCTTCTTAGGTGATAGGCCCAGGAGTGGGCCTGCTGGATCATACAGTAGCAAAATGTTTACTTTACAAAGGCACCTCCATTCTGTTCTCATTAGTGGCTCTTACCAGGTTACGTCCCTCTTAAAGTTGAGGGTATGCACTTCTCCACAACACCTTCAGCATTTACTGTTTGTAGTGTTTTTTTGCTGATGTATATTCTGACCAGTGTGAGCTGATATACCTCTTTGGGGTTGGATTTGCATGCGTCTCATAAACCCTTGAAATTGAGCTTTCTGGCATGTCCTTTTTTTCTTCAAACTGTGAGTACAGCTTACCTCTTCAAATTGTTTTCGTGAAGTGTGTGTGACATTTAGAAATATTTTGGCCATTACCTCCCTCAAGACATTTTGTGGGCAGGTTTCATTTACAGCCCTCCAGTACTGGTGCATATGAAGTGACCCTTAGCACAGGTTTTAAAGCTGCTGTTGCAGGTAACGGCCAGAGGGCGGCAGCATTTCTTTCATTATGTCTTTTGCTTTCCTACTTACCTCATGTTCTGTGATTATCTCTAGGCAGCATTTCTGCTTTTCCCAATCTGGTAACTAGGCGAACAGACCTTCCTGGCAGTGGTGTTCCTCGGTTATATATTAGAGTGGAATGTGCCCGGAGAAACCCCCAAATGCTGATGTCTCCTTACTTATGTTTGTTTTCTAAATTGAATTTATATTTTTTATTGGAGTCATATTCCATTGCGTACATGGACCACTTGTTCTTGGTGCATTCCTCTGTTGATGGACATTTTCGTAGCTTCCAAGTGTTGTGTATGGTAAATATTGCTGGAGTGCAGGATTTTCAGCCTGTATCTTTTTTTATGGTTTTGATTTCTTTTGCGGTACGCGGGCCTCTAACTGCGGTGGCCCCTCCCGTTGCAGAGCAGAGGCTCCGGATGCACAGGCCCAGCAGCCATAGCTCACGGGACCAGCCTCTCCACGGCATGTGGGATCTTCCCGGACCGGGGCACGAACCCGTGTCCCCTGCATCGGCAGGCGGACTCTCAACGTCTGCGCCACCAGGGAAGCCCAGCCTGTTTAGTTTTGATTCTCATCCTGTCAGGTGATAGGCCCAGCAGTGGGTATGCTTGATTGAATGGTAGCTCAGTATTTACCTTTCCAAGGCACCTCCTTTGTGTTTTCCTTACTGGCTCTTACCATGTCCCACGTTGAACCAAGGGTAGGCGTTTCTCCTCAAACCCTTCAGCATTTACTGTTTGCAGAATTTTTGCTGATGGCCATTCTGACTGGTGTGAGCTGATAGGTTTTTTGTAATTTGGATTTGCATGTCTTGAATTATTCCTAGTGTTTAGCATTTTTCCACGCCTTTTTAAAGTTCTGTTAAAATAACAGAAAGAAACAGAGAGTACAATTAACCTCTGGAAGTTGTCTTCCTGAAAGGTTGCCCTCTTTTGAATTTTTTGGTCAATTTTCGAACCCAGGATTGTTTCTGAGGTCAGGTGTCATTCACAGGCCTGTAATGAGTGTGAATATCAAGTGAGCATTAGCACTGCGTTTAAAGCTGCTGTTTTGGGAAACGGCCACAAGGCGGCAGCCTTTCTCCATTCCCAAATCTGGTTCCTAGGGCAGCAGAGCCTTTCTGGAAGTCCTGTTCCTAGGTTGTAAATTAAAATGGAATGTGCCAGGAGAAACCCCAATAAGTTTATGTCACATTACTTCTTGTTTTAGTTTTTTTAATCGGGGTAATGATTAGAATACTGTTTGTCCTCAGTGTACACAATCTGGTTCATTTGTGCATAACATATATATATATATATATATATATATATTCATGTACAGAGCCACTTCCCGTGTAAATTATTGCAGAGTTTTCCATAGACATCCCTTGCTATATGGTCGGTCTTTCTGTTATATGTATTTAATAGGTATTTGTACACGTATGGTAACCCTAATCTTAATTTTTCCATTCCCCCCACCTGTCCTTTTAGATAAGCATAGTTTGTTTTCTAAGCCTGTGAGTGTCTTTCTCTGTGGAAATATGTTCATTTGTGTCAGTTGTTAGATAACGCCTATAAGTGATATCATAGGGTATGTCTTTTGCTTTCCGACTTACCTCATGTTCTGTGATTATCTCTATGCTCATCTATGGTGCCTCAAAGAGCAGTGTTTCATTGTTTTCCATGGCTAATAGTCCATTGTGTACATGGACCACTTCTTCTTTTTCCACTCATCTGGTGATGGACATTTTGGTTGCTTCCGTGTCTTGGCTATTGTGAAAATTCCTGCAGTGCAGCTGCTGAAGCCTGTGCCTTCTCGACTCTGGACTTGTCAGGTGAGAGTCTCAGCGGTGGGCCTGCTGAATGGAATGGTGGCTCAATTTTTACTTTGAAACACAGCTCCTTTCTGTTCTCATTATTGGCTGTTACCACTTTACATCTCACCAGCAGCTAGAGGGTACACAGTTCTCTAAAACCCCTTCGGCATTTGTTGTGTGCAGACTTTTAGCTGATGGTAGTTGGCATGTGTGAGTTGAAACCTTTTTGGAGGTTAGATTTGCATGAGTCTAATAATTCCTGATGTTGAGCTTTTATCCATTTTCCTCTTTTTTGAAAATGAGTGAGTAAAACTTACCGCTGCATACTATCTCCTTGAAAAATGTGCCAGTTTGGAATTTTTTCGGCCATTCCCTACCTCCGCACAATTATGTAGGGCAGGTGTCCTTTACAGCCCTGAGTCCTTGTGAATGTTAAGTGACCATTAGCTGTGGGTTTAATGCCGCTCTTGCGGGAAACGGCCACAAGGCGGCAGCATTTCTACATTTCCAACTCTGGGTTTTTGGGCAACAGAGCTTTCCTGGAAATCGTGTTAGTAAGCTGCAAATTAGAGTGGAATGTGCCAGCGCAAACCCCCAAGAGCTTATATCTCCTAAATTGTTGTTTGTTTATTAAATTTAATTTTTATTAATTATCAGAGCAAATTTGATACAAATGTAGATTCTCCTAGGTGTACAGTTTCTGGTTCATCCTATCAATGTATCTGTCTATTCCTCTTTCGATCCTTTCCCGTGGATGTTACTATAGGGTGTTGAGTAGACCTCTCTTCGTATTCCATAGGCACGTTGTGATTATACATTTCATAAGTATTAGTGCATATCTGTTAACCCCCATGTCCTAGTTCATACATTCCTTATTCCTTTCCATTTGGTTAAACATTAATTGGTTTTCTGAATCTATGCGTGTCCGTCTCTTGGAAATTATTTCATGGGTATCAATTTTTAGGTAACACCTATAAGTGATGTCCTAAGATGTCTGTCTTTCGGATTCTTTCTTACTTCAAGTTGGGTGATTATCTCTAGATCCTTCTATGATGGTGCCAACGGCACTGTACCATGCTTTTTCATGGCTAATATTCCATTGTGTACGTGGACGACTTCTTCTTGGTGCATTTTTCTGTTGATGGACATTTCGGTTTCTTCCAGGTCTTGGCTATGGTACGTGTTGCTGCAGTGCAGGATTGCCAGCCTGTGTCTTTTCGATTCTGGTCTAATCAGGTGAAAGGCCCATGAGTGGGCCTACCAGATCACATGGTAGCTCCATATTTACCCTTAAACGCACCTCCATTCTGTTCTCACTACTGGCTGTGACCAGGTTTCATCCCACCAGCAGCTAAAGGGTACGCGGTTCTCTAAAACCCCTTCAGCATTTATTCTTTGTAGACTTTTTGGCTGATGACCATTCTGACGGCTGTGAGGTGAACTTTCTTGTACACTGGATTTGCATGGCTTTATTGATTCCTGATGTTCAGCCTTTTTCCATTCCCATTTTGTTAACAAAAAAGAAAGAAAGTAAAAGAAACAGAAGAGAAATGTGCATAAACTATGCCTCTTGAAACTGTCGTTTTGAAATATGGACGTCTTTTGAATGTTTTGATCGATATACGACCCCAGGATTTTTTTTCAGGGAGGTGTCATTTACAGGCCTGCAATTATTTTGAATATCAACTGACCATTAGCGCTGGGATTAAAGCTGCTGTTGTGTGAAACGGCCACAAGGTGGCAGCAGTTCTCCTTTACCAAACCCGGTTACTAGGGCAACAGAACCTCAATGGAAGGCGTGTTCTAGGTTGTAATTTAGAATGGAATGTATCAGGAAAGCCCCTTCAATTTATGTCTCACTATTTCTTGTTTGTTTTTTTTAATTTAATTTTTATTTTTCATCACAGCAAGTTGGATTACAATGTTTGGCATGTTGTAGGTGTGCAAGATGTGGTTCTTTTACACATATACATATGTCTATTCTTCCTGGGATCCTTGTCCCATGTACGTTATGACAGAATGTTGAGTAGTCTTCTCTTGGTATTCCGTAGGTCTTTGGTGATTATATAGTTCACCTGTGTTTGTATATGTCTGTTAACCCCAATATCCTAATGTATCCAATCCTCACACCTTTCCATTGGTAAACCATAAGTTTGTTTAATGAATCTGTGATTGCCCTTCTCTGTGGAAATATCTTCACCGGTATCAATTTTTAGGTAACACCTATAAGTGATATCATACGATATGTGTCTCTCTCTTTCTGACTTAGTACGAGTCGCGTGACTACCTCTAGACGCATCTACGGTGCTGCACCTGGCATTGTGTCCTTTTTACCCTTGGCTAATATTCCCTCTGTACATGTACCAGTTCTTCTTTGTCCACTCATCTGTTGATGGACTTTTTGGTTGCTTCCATGTCTTGGCTATTGTAATAGAGCGGCAATGCACATTTGCCTGCCTGTGTCTTTCCAATTCTGTCTTCTTAGGTGATAGGCCCAGGAGTGGGCCTGCTGGATCATACAGTAGCAAAATGTTTACTTTACAAAGGCACCTTCATTCTGTTCTCATTAGTGGCTCTTACCAGGTTACGTCCCTCTTAAAGCTGAGGGTATGCACTTCTCCACAACACCTTCAGCATTTACTGTTTGTAGTGTTTTTTTGCTGATGTATATTCTGACCAGTGTGAGCTGATATACCTCTTTGGGGTTGGATTTGCATGCGTCTCATAAAACCTTGAAATTGAGCTTTCTGGCATGTCCTTTTTTTCCTTCAAACTGTGAGTACAGCTTACCTCTTCAAATTGTTTTCGTGAAGTATGTGTGACATTTAGAAATATTTTTGCCGTTACCTCCCTCAAGACATTTTGTGGGCAGGTTTCATTTACAGCCCTCCAGTACTGGTGCATATGAAGTGACCCTTAGCACCGGTTTTAAAGCTGCTGTTGCAGATAACGGCCAGAGGGCGGCAGCATTTCTGCTTTTCCCAATCTGGTAACTAGGGAAACAGACCTTCCTGGCAGTGGTGTTCCTCGGTTATATATTAGAGTGGAATGTGCCCGGAGAAACCCCCAAATGCTGATGTCTCCTTACTTATGTTTGTTTTCTAAATTGAATTTATATTTTTTATTGGAGTCATATTCCATTGCGTACATGGACCACTTGTTCTTGGTGCATTCCTCTGTTGATGGACATTTTCGTAGCTTCCAAGTGTTGTCTATGGTAAATATTGCTGGAGTGCAGGATTTTCAGCCTGTATCTTTTTTTATGGTTTTGATTTCTTTTGCGGTACGTGGGTCTCTCACTGCGGTGGCCCCTCCCGTTGCAGAGCAGAGGCTCCGGATGCACAGGCCCAGCAGCCATAGCTCACGGGACCAGCCTCTCCACGGCATGTGGGATCTTCCCGGACCGGGGCACGAACCCGTGTCCCCTGCATTGGCAGGCGGACTCTCAACGTCTGCGCCACCAGGGAAGCCCAGCCTGTTTAGTTTTGATTCTCATCCTGTCAGGCGATAGGCCCAGCAGTGGGTATGCTTGATTGAATGGTAGCTCAGTATTTACCTTTCCAAGGCACCTCCTTTGTGTTTTCCTTACTGGCTCTTACCATGTCCCACGTTGAACCAAGGGTAGGCATTTCTCCTCAAACCCTTCAGCATTTACTGTTTGCAGAATTTTTGCTGATGGCCATTCTGACTGGTGTGAGCTGATAGGTTTTTTGTAATTTGGATTTGCATGTCTTGAATTATTCCTAGTGCTCAGCATTTTTCCACGCCTTTTTAAAGTTCTGTTAAAATAACAGAAAGAAACAGAGAGTACAGTTAACCTCTGGAAATTGTCTTCCTGAAAGGTTGCCCTCTTTTGAATGTTTTGGTCAATTTTCGAACCCAGGATTGTTTCTGAGGTCAGGTGTCATTCATAGGCCTGTAATGAGTGTGAATATCTAGTGAGCATTAGCACTGGGTTTAAAGCTGCTGTTTTGGGAAACGGCCACAAGGCGGCAGCATTTCTCCATTCCCAAATCTGGTTCCTAGGGCAGCAGAGCCTTTCTGGAAGTCCTGTTCCTAGGTTGGAAATTAAAATGGAATGTGCCAGGAGAAACCCCAATAAGTTTATGTCACATTACTTCTTGTTTTAGTTTTTTTAATCGGGGTAATGATTAGAATACTGTTTGTCCTCAGTGTACACAATCTGGTTCATTTGTGCATAACATATATATATATGTATATATATATATATATTCATGTACAGAGCCACTTCCCGTGTAAATTATTGCAGAGTTTTCCATAGACATCCCTTGCTATATGGTCGGTCTTTCTGTTATATGTATTTAATAGGTATTTGTACACGTATGGTAACCCTAATCTTAATTTTTCCATTCCCCCCACCTGTCCTTTTAGATAAGCATAGTTTGTTTTCTAAGCCTGTGAGTGTCTTTCTCTGTGGAAATATGTTCATTTGTGTCAGTTGTTAGATAACGCCTATAAGTGATATCATAGGGTATGTCTTTTGCTTTCCGACTTACCTCATGTTCTGTGATTATCTCTAGGCTCATCTATGGTGCCTCAAAGAGCAGTGTTTCATTGTTTTCCATGGCTAATAGTCCATTGTGTACATGGACCACTTCTTCTTTTTCCACTCATCTGGTGATGGACATTTTGGTTGCTTCCGTGTCTTGGCTATTGTGAAAATTCCTGCAGTGCAGCTGCTGAAGCCTGTGCCTTCTCGACTCTGGACTTGTCAGGTGAGAGTCTCAGCGGTGGGCCTGCTGAATGGAATGGTGGCTCAATTTTTACTTTGAAACACAGCTCCTTTCTGTTCTCATTATTGGCTGTTACCACTTTACATCTCACCAGCAGCTAGAGGGTACACAGTTCTCTAAAACCCCTTCGGCATTTGTTGTGTGCAGACTTTTAGCTGATGGTAGTTGGCATGTGTGAGTTGAAACCTTTTTGGAGGTTAGATTTGCATGAGTCTAATAATTCCTGATGTTGAGCTTTTATCCATTTTCCTCTTTTTTGAAAATGAGTGAGTAAAACTTACCGCTGCATACTATCTCCTTGAAAAATGTGCCAGTTTGGAATTTTTTCGGCCATTCCCTACCTCCGCACAATTATGTAGGGCAGGTGTCCTTTACAGCCCTGAGTCCTTGTGAATGTTAAGTGACCATTAGCTGTGGGTTTAATGCCGCTCTTGCGGGAAACGGCCACAAGGCGGCAGCATTTCTACATTTCCAACTCTGGGTTTTTGGGCAACAGAGCTTTCCTGGAAATCGTGTTAGTAAGCTGCAAATTAGAGTGGAATGTGCCAGCGCAAACCCCCAAGAGCTTATATCTCCTAAATTGTTGTTTGTTTATTAAATTTAATTTTTATTAATTATCAGAGCAAATTTGATACAAATGTAGATTCTCCTAGGTGTACAGTTTCTGGTTCATCCTATCAATGTATCTGTCTATTCCTCTTTCGATCCTTTCCCGTGGATGTTACTATAGGGTGTTGAGTAGACCTCTCTTTGTATTCCATAGGCACGTTGTGATTATACATTTCATAAGTATTAGTGCATATCTGTTAACCCCCATGTCCTAGTTCATACATTCCTTATTCCTTTCCATTTGGTTAAACATTAATTGGTTTTCTGAATCTATGCGTGTCCGTCTCTTGGAAATTATTTCATGGGTATCAATTTTTAGGTAACACCTATAAGTGATGTCCTAAGATGTCTGTCTTTCGGATTCTTTCTTACTTCAAGTTGGGTGATTATCTCTAGATCCTTCTATGATGGTGCCAACGGCACTGTACCATGCTTTTTCATGGCTAATATTCCATTGTGTACGTGGACGACTTCTTCTTGGTGCATTTTTCTGTTGATGGACATTTCGGTTTCTTCCAGGTCTTGGCTATGGTACGTGTTGCTGCAGTGCAGGATTGCCAGCCTGTGTCTTTTCGATTCTGGTCTAATCAGGTGAAAGGCCCATGAGTGGGCCTACCAGATCACATGGTAGCTCCATATTTACCCTTAAACGCACCTCCATTCTGTTCTCACTACTGGCTGTGACCAGGTTTCATCCCACCAGCAGCTAAAGGGTACGCGGTTCTCTAAAACCCCTTCAGCATTTATTCTTTGTAGACTTTTTGGCTGATGACCATTCTGACGGCTGTGAGGTGAACTTTCTTGTACACTGGATTTGCATGGCTTTATTGATTCCTGATGTTCAGCCTTTTTCCATTCCCATTTTGTTAACAAAAAAGAAAGAAAGTAAAAGAAACAGAAGAGAAATGTGCATAAACTATGCCTCTTGAAACTGTCGTTTTGAAATATGGACGTCTTTTGAATGTTTTGATCGATATACGACCCCAGGATTTTTTTTCAGGGAGGTGTCATTTACAGGCCTGCAATTATTTTGAATATCAACTGACCATTAGCGCTGGGATTAAAGCTGCTGTTGTGTGAAACGGCCACAAGGTGGCAGCAGTTCTCCTTTACCAAACCCGGTTACTAGGGCAACAGAACCTCAATGGAAGGCGTGTTCTAGGTTGTAATTTAGAATGGAATGTATCAGGAAAGCCCCTTCAATTTATGTCTCACTATTTCTTGTTTGTTTTTTTTAATTTAATTTTTATTTTTCATCACAGCAAGTTGGATTACAATGTTTGGCATGTTGTAGGTGTGCAAGATGTGGTTCTTTTACACATATACATATGTCTATTCTTCCTGGGATCCTTGTCCCATGTACGTTATGACAGAATGTTGAGTAGTCTTCTCTTGGTATTCCGTAGGTCTTTGGTGATTATATAGTTCACCTGTGTTTGTATATGTCTGTTAACCCCAATATCCTAATGTATCCAATCCTCACACCTTTCCATTGGTAAACCATAAGTTTGTTTAATGAATCTGTGATTGCCCTTCTCTGTGGAAATATCTTCACCGGTATCAATTTTTAGGTAACACCTATAAGTGATATCATACGATATGTGTCTCTCTCTTTCTGACTTAGTACGAGTCGCGTGACTACCTCTAGACGCATCTACGGTGCTGCACCTGGCATTGTGTCCTTTTTACCCTTGGCTAATATTCCCTCTGTACATGTACCAGTTCTTCTTTGTCCACTCATCTGTTGATGGACTTTTTGGTTGCTTCCATGTCTTGGCTATTGTAATAGAGCGGCAATGCACATTTGCCTGCCTGTGTCTTTCCAATTCTGTCTTCTTAGGTGATAGGCCCAGGAGTGGGCCTGCTGGATCATACAGTAGCAAAATGTTTACTTTACAAAGGCACCTTCATTCTGTTCTCATTAGTGGCTCTTACCAGGTTACGTCCCTCTTAAAGCTGAGGGTATGCACTTCTCCACAACACCTTCAGCATTTACTGTTTGTAGTGTTTTTTTGCTGATGTATATTCTGACCAGTGTGAGCTGATATACCTCTTTGGGGTTGGATTTGCATGCGTCTCATAAAACCTTGAAATTGAGCTTTCTGGCATGTCCTTTTTTTCCTTCAAACTGTGAGTACAGCTTACCTCTTCAAATTGTTTTCGTGAAGTATGTGTGACATTTAGAAATATTTTTGCCGTTACCTCCCTCAAGACATTTTGTGGGCAGGTTTCATTTACAGCCCTCCAGTACTGGTGCATATGAAGTGACCCTTAGCACCGGTTTTAAAGCTGCTGTTGCAGATAACGGCCAGAGGGCGGCAGCATTTCTGCTTTTCCCAATCTGGTAACTAGGGAAACAGACCTTCCTGGCAGTGGTGTTCCTCGGTTATATATTAGAGTGGAATGTGCCCGGAGAAACCCCCAAATGCTGATGTCTCCTTACTTATGTTTGTTTTCTAAATTGAATTTATATTTTTTATTGGAGTCATATTCCATTGCGTACATGGACCACTTGTTCTTGGTGCATTCCTCTGTTGATGGACATTTTCGTAGCTTCCAAGTGTTGTCTATGGTAAATATTGCTGGAGTGCAGGATTTTCAGCCTGTATCTTTTTTTATGGTTTTGATTTCTTTTGCGGTACGTGGGTCTCTCACTGCGGTGGCCCCTCCCGTTGCAGAGCAGAGGCTCCGGATGCACAGGCCCAGCAGCCATAGCTCACGGGACCAGCCTCTCCACGGCATGTGGGATCTTCCCGGACCGGGGCACGAACCCGTGTCCCCTGCATTGGCAGGCGGACTCTCAACGTCTGCGCCACCAGGGAAGCCCAGCCTGTTTAGTTTTGATTCTCATCCTGTCAGGCGATAGGCCCAGCAGTGGGTATGCTTGATTGAATGGTAGCTCAGTATTTACCTTTCCAAGGCACCTCCTTTGTGTTTTCCTTACTGGCTCTTACCATGTCCCACGTTGAACCAAGGGTAGGCATTTCTCCTCAAACCCTTCAGCATTTACTGTTTGCAGAATTTTTGCTGATGGCCATTCTGACTGGTGTGAGCTGATAGGTTTTTTGTAATTTGGATTTGCATGTCTTGAATTATTCCTAGTGCTCAGCATTTTTCCACGCCTTTTTAAAGTTCTGTTAAAATAACAGAAAGAAACAGAGAGTACAGTTAACCTCTGGAAATTGTCTTCCTGAAAGGTTGCCCTCTTTTGAATGTTTTGGTCAATTTTCGAACCCAGGATTGTTTCTGAGGTCAGGTGTCATTCATAGGCCTGTAATGAGTGTGAATATCTAGTGAGCATTAGCACTGGGTTTAAAGCTGCTGTTTTGGGAAACGGCCACAAGGCGGCAGCATTTCTCCATTCCCAAATCTGGTTCCTAGGGCAGCAGAGCCTTTCTGGAAGTCCTGTTCCTAGGTTGGAAATTAAAATGGAATGTGCCAGGAGAAACCCCAATAAGTTTATGTCACATTACTTCTTGTTTTAGTTTTTTTAATCGGGGTAATGATTAGAATACTGTTTGTCCTCAGTGTACACAATCTGGTTCATTTGTGCATAACATATATATATATGTATATATATATATATATATTCATGTACAGAGCCACTTCCCGTGTAAATTATTGCAGAGTTTTCCATAGACATCCCTTGCTATATGGTCGGTCTTTCTGTTATATGTATTTAATAGGTATTTGTACACGTATGGTAACCCTAATCTTAATTTTTCCATTCCCCCCACCTGTCCTTTTAGATAAGCATAGTTTGTTTTCTAAGCCTGTGAGTGTCTTTCTCTGTGGAAATATGTTCATTTGTGTCAGTTGTTAGATAACGCCTATAAGTGATATCATAGGATATGTCTTTTGCTTTCCGACTTACCTCATGTTCTGTGATTATCTCTAGGCTCATCTATGGTGCCTCAAAGAGCAGTGTTTCATTGTTTTCCATGGCTAATAGTCCATTGTGTACATGGACCACTTCTTCTTTTTCCACTCATCTGGTGATGGACATTTTGGTTGCTTCCGTGTCTTGGCTATTGTGAAAATTCCTGCAGTGCAGCTGCTGAAGCCTGTGCCTTCTCGACTCTGGACTTGTCAGGTGAGAGTCTCAGCGGTGGGCCTGCTGAATGGAATGGTGGCTCAATTTTTACTTTGAAACACAGCTCCTTTCTGTTCTCATTATTGGCTGTTACCACTTTACATCTCACCAGCAGCTAGAGGGTACACAGTTCTCTAAAACCCCTTCGGCATTTGTTGTGTGCAGACTTTTAGCTGATGGTAGTTGGCATGTGTGAGTTGAAACCTTTTTGGAGGTTAGATTTGCATGAGTCTAATAATTCCTGATGTTGAGCTTTTATCCATTTTCCTCTTTTTTGAAAATGAGTGAGTAAAACTTACCGCTGCATACTATCTCCTTGAAAAATGTGCCAGTTTGGAATTTTTTCGGCCATTCCCTACCTCCGCACAATTATGTAGGGCAGGTGTCCTTTACAGCCCTGAGTCCTTGTGAATGTTAAGTGACCATTAGCTGTGGGTTTAATGCCGCTCTTGCGGGAAACGGCCACAAGGCGGCAGCATTTCTACATTTCCAACTCTGGGTTTTTGGGCAACAGAGCTTTCCTGGAAATCGTGTTAGTAAGCTGCAAATTAGAGTGGAATGTGCCAGCGCAAACCCCCAAGAGCTTATATCTCCTAAATTGTTGTTTGTTTATTAAATTTAATTTTTATTAATTATCAGAGCAAATTTGATACAAATGTAGATTCTCCTAGGTGTACAGTTTCTGGTTCATCCTATCAATGTATCTGTCTATTCCTCTTTCGATCCTTTCCCGTGGATGTTACTATAGGGTGTTGAGTAGACCTCTCTTCGTATTCCATAGGCACGTTGTGATTATACATTTCATAAGTATTAGTGCATATCTGTTAACCCCCATGTCCTAGTTCATACATTCCTTATTCCTTTCCATTTGGTTAAACATTAATTGGTTTTCTGAATCTATGCGTGTCCGTCTCTTGGAAATTATTTCATGGGTATCAATTTTTAGGTAACACCTATAAGTGATGTCCTAAGATGTCTGTCTTTCGGATTCTTTCTTACTTCAAGTTGGGTGATTATCTCTAGATCCTTCTATGATGGTGCCAACGGCACTGTACCATGCTTTTTCATGGCTAATATTCCATTGTGTACGTGGACGACTTCTTCTTGGTGCATTTTTCTGTTGATGGACATTTCGGTTTCTTCCAGGTCTTGGCTATGGTACGTGTTGCTGCAGTGCAGGATTGCCAGCCTGTGTCTTTTCGATTCTGGTCTAATCAGGTGAAAGGCCCATGAGTGGGCCTACCAGATCACATGGTAGCTCCATATTTACCCTTAAACGCACCTCCATTCTGTTCTCACTACTGGCTGTGACCAGGTTTCATCCCACCAGCAGCTAAAGGGTACGCGGTTCTCTAAAACCCCTTCAGCATTTATTCTTTGTAGACTTTTTGGCTGATGACCATTCTGACGGCTGTGAGGTGAACTTTCTTGTACACTGGATTTGCATGGCTTTATTGATTCCTGATGTTCAGCCTTTTTCCATTCCCATTTTGTTAACAAAAAAGAAAGAAAGTAAAAGAAACAGAAGAGAAATGTGCATAAACTATGCCTCTTGAAACTGTCGTTTTGAAATATGGACGTCTTTTGAATGTTTTGATCGATATACGACCCCAGGATTTTTTTTCAGGGAGGTGTCATTTACAGGCCTGCAATTATTTTGAATATCAACTGACCATTAGCGCTGGGATTAAAGCTGCTGTTGTGTGAAACGGCCACAAGGTGGCAGCAGTTCTCCTTTACCAAACCCGGTTACTAGGGCAACAGAACCTCAATGGAAGGCGTGTTCTAGGTTGTAATTTAGAATGGAATGTATCAGGAAAGCCCCTTCAATTTATGTCTCACTATTTCTTGTTTGTTTTTTTTAATTTAATTTTTATTTTTCATCACAGCAAGTTGGATTACAATGTTTGGCATGTTGTAGGTGTGCAAGATGTGGTTCTTTTACACATATACATATGTCTATTCTTCCTGGGATCCTTGTCCCATGTACGTTATGACAGAATGTTGAGTAGTCTTCTCTTGGTATTCCGTAGGTCTTTGGTGATTATATAGTTCACCTGTGTTTGTATATGTCTGTTAACCCCAATATCCTAATGTATCCAATCCTCACACCTTTCCATTGGTAAACCATAAGTTTGTTTAATGAATCTGTGATTGCCCTTCTCTGTGGAAATATCTTCACCGGTATCAATTTTTAGGTAACACCTATAAGTGATATCATACGATATGTGTCTCTCTCTTTCTGACTTAGTACGAGTCGCGTGACTACCTCTAGACGCATCTACGGTGCTGCACCTGGCATTGTGTCCTTTTTACCCTTGGCTAATATTCCCTCTGTACATGTACCAGTTCTTCTTTGTCCACTCATCTGTTGATGGACTTTTTGGTTGCTTCCATGTCTTGGCTATTGTAATAGAGCGGCAATGCACATTTGCCTGCCTGTGTCTTTCCAATTCTGTCTTCTTAGGTGATAGGCCCAGGAGTGGGCCTGCTGGATCATACAGTAGCAAAATGTTTACTTTACAAAGGCACCTTCATTCTGTTCTCATTAGTGGCTCTTACCAGGTTACGTCCCTCTTAAAGCTGAGGGTATGCACTTCTCCACAACACCTTCAGCATTTACTGTTTGTAGTGTTTTTTTGCTGATGTATATTCTGACCAGTGTGAGCTGATATACCTCTTTGGGGTTGGATTTGCATGCGTCTCATAAAACCTTGAAATTGAGCTTTCTGGCATGTCCTTTTTTTCCTTCAAACTGTGAGTACAGCTTACCTCTTCAAATTGTTTTCGTGAAGTATGTGTGACATTTAGAAATATTTTTGCCGTTACCTCCCTCAAGACATTTTGTGGGCAGGTTTCATTTACAGCCCTCCAGTACTGGTGCATATGAAGTGACCCTTAGCACCGGTTTTAAAGCTGCTGTTGCAGATAACGGCCAGAGGGCGGCAGCATTTCTGCTTTTCCCAATCTGGTAACTAGGGAAACAGACCTTCCTGGCAGTGGTGTTCCTCGGTTATATATTAGAGTGGAATGTGCCCGGAGAAACCCCCAAATGCTGATGTCTCCTTACTTATGTTTGTTTTCTAAATTGAATTTATATTTTTTATTGGAGTCATATTCCATTGCGTACATGGACCACTTGTTCTTGGTGCATTCCTCTGTTGATGGACATTTTCGTAGCTTCCAAGTGTTGTCTATGGTAAATATTGCTGGAGTGCAGGATTTTCAGCCTGTATCTTTTTTTATGGTTTTGATTTCTTTTGCGGTACGTGGGTCTCTCACTGCGGTGGCCCCTCCCGTTGCAGAGCAGAGGCTCCGGATGCACAGGCCCAGCAGCCATAGCTCACGGGACCAGCCTCTCCACGGCATGTGGGATCTTCCCGGACCGGGGCACGAACCCGTGTCCCCTGCATTGGCAGGCGGACTCTCAACGTCTGCGCCACCAGGGAAGCCCAGCCTGTTTAGTTTTGATTCTCATCCTGTCAGGCGATAGGCCCAGCAGTGGGTATGCTTGATTGAATGGTAGCTCAGTATTTACCTTTCCAAGGCACCTCCTTTGTGTTTTCCTTACTGGCTCTTACCATGTCCCACGTTGAACCAAGGGTAGGCATTTCTCCTCAAACCCTTCAGCATTTACTGTTTGCAGAATTTTTGCTGATGGCCATTCTGACTGGTGTGAGCTGATAGGTTTTTTGTAATTTGGATTTGCATGTCTTGAATTATTCCTAGTGCTCAGCATTTTTCCACGCCTTTTTAAAGTTCTGTTAAAATAACAGAAAGAAACAGAGAGTACAGTTAACCTCTGGAAATTGTCTTCCTGAAAGGTTGCCCTCTTTTGAATGTTTTGGTCAATTTTCGAACCCAGGATTGTTTCTGAGGTCAGGTGTCATTCATAGGCCTGTAATGAGTGTGAATATCTAGTGAGCATTAGCACTGGGTTTAAAGCTGCTGTTTTGGGAAACGGCCACAAGGCGGCAGCATTTCTCCATTCCCAAATCTGGTTCCTAGGGCAGCAGAGCCTTTCTGGAAGTCCTGTTCCTAGGTTGGAAATTAAAATGGAATGTGCCAGGAGAAACCCCAATAAGTTTATGTCACATTACTTCTTGTTTTAGTTTTTTTAATCGGGGTAATGATTAGAATACTGTTTGTCCTCAGTGTACACAATCTGGTTCATTTGTGCATAACATATATATATATGTATATATATATATATATATTCATGTACAGAGCCACTTCCCGTGTAAATTATTGCAGAGTTTTCCATAGACATCCCTTGCTATATGGTCGGTCTTTCTGTTATATGTATTTAATAGGTATTTGTACACGTATGGTAACCCTAATCTTAATTTTTCCATTCCCCCCACCTGTCCTTTTAGATAAGCATAGTTTGTTTTCTAAGCCTGTGAGTGTCTTTCTCTGTGGAAATATGTTCATTTGTGTCAGTTGTTAGATAACGCCTATAAGTGATATCATAGGGTATGTCTTTTGCTTTCCGACTTACCTCATGTTCTGTGATTATCTCTAGGCTCATCTATGGTGCCTCAAAGAGCAGTGTTTCATTGTTTTCCATGGCTAATAGTCCATTGTGTACATGGACCACTTCTTCTTTTTCCACTCATCTGGTGATGGACATTTTGGTTGCTTCCGTGTCTTGGCTATTGTGAAAATTCCTGCAGTGCAGCTGCTGAAGCCTGTGCCTTCTCGACTCTGGACTTGTCAGGTGAGAGTCTCAGCGGTGGGCCTGCTGAATGGAATGGTGGCTCAATTTTTACTTTGAAACACAGCTCCTTTCTGTTCTCATTATTGGCTGTTACCACTTTACATCTCACCAGCAGCTAGAGGGTACACAGTTCTCTAAAACCCCTTCGGCATTTGTTGTGTGCAGACTTTTAGCTGATGGTAGTTGGCATGTGTGAGTTGAAACCTTTTTGGAGGTTAGATTTGCATGAGTCTAATAATTCCTGATGTTGAGCTTTTATCCATTTTCCTCTTTTTTGAAAATGAGTGAGTAAAACTTACCGCTGCATACTATCTCCTTGAAAAATGTGCCAGTTTGGAATTTTTTCGGCCATTCCCTACCTCCGCACAATTATGTAGGGCAGGTGTCCTTTACAGCCCTGAGTCCTTGTGAATGTTAAGTGACCATTAGCTGTGGGTTTAATGCCGCTCTTGCGGGAAACGGCCACAAGGCGGCAGCATTTCTACATTTCCAACTCTGGGTTTTTGGGCAACAGAGCTTTCCTGGAAATCGTGTTAGTAAGCTGCAAATTAGAGTGGAATGTGCCAGCGCAAACCCCCAAGAGCTTATATCTCCTAAATTGTTGTTTGTTTATTAAATTTAATTTTTATTAATTATCAGAGCAAATTTGATACAAATGTAGATTCTCCTAGGTGTACAGTTTCTGGTTCATCCTATCAATGTATCTGTCTATTCCTCTTTCGATCCTTTCCCGTGGATGTTACTATAGGGTGTTGAGTAGACCTCTCTTCGTATTCCATAGGCACGTTGTGATTATACATTTCATAAGTATTAGTGCATATCTGTTAACCCCCATGTCCTAGTTCATACATTCCTTATTCCTTTCCATTTGGTTAAACATTAATTGGTTTTCTGAATCTATGCGTGTCCGTCTCTTGGAAATTATTTCATGGGTATCAATTTTTAGGTAACACCTATAAGTGATGTCCTAAGATGTCTGTCTTTCGGATTCTTTCTTACTTCAAGTTGGGTGATTATCTCTAGATCCTTCTATGATGGTGCCAACGGCACTGTACCATGCTTTTTCATGGCTAATATTCCATTGTGTACGTGGACGACTTCTTCTTGGTGCATTTTTCTGTTGATGGACATTTCGGTTTCTTCCAGGTCTTGGCTATGGTACGTGTTGCTGCAGTGCAGGATTGCCAGCCTGTGTCTTTTCGATTCTGGTCTAATCAGGTGAAAGGCCCATGAGTGGGCCTACCAGATCACATGGTAGCTCCATATTTACCCTTAAACGCACCTCCATTCTGTTCTCACTACTGGCTGTGACCAGGTTTCATCCCACCAGCAGCTAAAGGGTACGCGGTTCTCTAAAACCCCTTCAGCATTTATTCTTTGTAGACTTTTTGGCTGATGACCATTCTGACGGCTGTGAGGTGAACTTTCTTGTACACTGGATTTGCATGGCTTTATTGATTCCTGATGTTCAGCCTTTTTCCATTCCCATTTTGTTAACAAAAAAGAAAGAAAGTAAAAGAAACAGAAGAGAAATGTGCATAAACTATGCCTCTTGAAACTGTCGTTTTGAAATATGGACGTCTTTTGAATGTTTTGATCGATATACGACCCCAGGATTTTTTTTCAGGGAGGTGTCATTTACAGGCCTGCAATTATTTTGAATATCAACTGACCATTAGCGCTGGGATTAAAGCTGCTGTTGTGTGAAACGGCCACAAGGTGGCAGCAGTTCTCCTTTACCAAACCCGGTTACTAGGGCAACAGAACCTCAATGGAAGGCGTGTTCTAGGTTGTAATTTAGAATGGAATGTATCAGGAAAGCCCCTTCAATTTATGTCTCACTATTTCTTGTTTGTTTTTTTTAATTTAATTTTTATTTTTCATCACAGCAAGTTGGATTACAATGTTTGGCATGTTGTAGGTGTGCAAGATGTGGTTCTTTTACACATATACATATGTCTATTCTTCCTGGGATCCTTGTCCCATGTACGTTATGACAGAATGTTGAGTAGTCTTCTCTTGGTATTCCGTAGGTCTTTGGTGATTATATAGTTCACCTGTGTTTGTATATGTCTGTTAACCCCAATATCCTAATGTATCCAATCCTCACACCTTTCCATTGGTAAACCATAAGTTTGTTTAATGAATCTGTGATTGCCCTTCTCTGTGGAAATATCTTCACCGGTATCAATTTTTAGGTAACACCTATAAGTGATATCATACGATATGTGTCTCTCTCTTTCTGACTTAGTACGAGTCGCGTGACTACCTCTAGACGCATCTACGGTGCTGCACCTGGCATTGTGTCCTTTTTACCCTTGGCTAATATTCCCTCTGTACATGTACCAGTTCTTCTTTGTCCACTCATCTGTTGATGGACTTTTTGGTTGCTTCCATGTCTTGGCTATTGTAATAGAGCGGCAATGCACATTTGCCTGCCTGTGTCTTTCCAATTCTGTCTTCTTAGGTGATAGGCCCAGGAGTGGGCCTGCTGGATCATACAGTAGCAAAATGTTTACTTTACAAAGGCACCTTCATTCTGTTCTCATTAGTGGCTCTTACCAGGTTACGTCCCTCTTAAAGCTGAGGGTATGCACTTCTCCACAACACCTTCAGCATTTACTGTTTGTAGTGTTTTTTTGCTGATGTATATTCTGACCAGTGTGAGCTGATATACCTCTTTGGGGTTGGATTTGCATGCGTCTCATAAAACCTTGAAATTGAGCTTTCTGGCATGTCCTTTTTTTCCTTCAAACTGTGAGTACAGCTTACCTCTTCAAATTGTTTTCGTGAAGTATGTGTGACATTTAGAAATATTTTTGCCGTTACCTCCCTCAAGACATTTTGTGGGCAGGTTTCATTTACAGCCCTCCAGTACTGGTGCATATGAAGTGACCCTTAGCACCGGTTTTAAAGCTGCTGTTGCAGATAACGGCCAGAGGGCGGCAGCATTTCTGCTTTTCCCAATCTGGTAACTAGGGAAACAGACCTTCCTGGCAGTGGTGTTCCTCGGTTATATATTAGAGTGGAATGTGCCCGGAGAAACCCCCAAATGCTGATGTCTCCTTACTTATGTTTGTTTTCTAAATTGAATTTATATTTTTTATTGGAGTCATATTCCATTGCGTACATGGACCACTTGTTCTTGGTGCATTCCTCTGTTGATGGACATTTTCGTAGCTTCCAAGTGTTGTCTATGGTAAATATTGCTGGAGTGCAGGATTTTCAGCCTGTATCTTTTTTTATGGTTTTGATTTCTTTTGCGGTACGTGGGTCTCTCACTGCGGTGGCCCCTCCCGTTGCAGAGCAGAGGCTCCGGATGCACAGGCCCAGCAGCCATAGCTCACGGGACCAGCCTCTCCACGGCATGTGGGATCTTCCCGGACCGGGGCACGAACCCGTGTCCCCTGCATTGGCAGGCGGACTCTCAACGTCTGCGCCACCAGGGAAGCCCAGCCTGTTTAGTTTTGATTCTCATCCTGTCAGGCGATAGGCCCAGCAGTGGGTATGCTTGATTGAATGGTAGCTCAGTATTTACCTTTCCAAGGCACCTCCTTTGTGTTTTCCTTACTGGCTCTTACCATGTCCCACGTTGAACCAAGGGTAGGCATTTCTCCTGAAACCCTTCAGCATTTACTGTTTGCAGAATTTTTGCTGATGGCCATTCTGACTGGTGTGAGCTGATAGGTTTTTTGTAATTTGGATTTGCATGTCTTGAATTATTCCTAGTGCTCAGCATTTTTCCACGCCTTTTTAAAGTTCTGTTAAAATAACAGAAAGAAACAGAGAGTACAGTTAACCTCTGGAAATTGTCTTCCTGAAAGGTTGCCCTCTTTTGAATGTTTTGGTCAATTTTCGAACCCAGGATTGTTTCTGAGGTCAGGTGTCATTCATAGGCCTGTAATGAGTGTGAATATCTAGTGAGCATTAGCACTGGGTTTAAAGCTGCTGTTTTGGGAAACGGCCACAAGGCGGCAGCATTTCTCCATTCCCAAATCTGGTTCCTAGGGCAGCAGAGCCTTTCTGGAAGTCCTGTTCCTAGGTTGGAAATTAAAATGGAATGTGCCAGGAGAAACCCCAATAAGTTTATGTCACATTACTTCTTGTTTTAGTTTTTTTAATCGGGGTAATGATTAGAATACTGTTTGTCCTCAGTGTACACAATCTGGTTCATTTGTGCATAACATATATATATATGTATATATATATATATATATTCATGTACAGAGCCACTTCCCGTGTAAATTATTGCAGAGTTTTCCATAGACATCCCTTGCTATATGGTCGGTCTTTCTGTTATATGTATTTAATAGGTATTTGTACACGTATGGTAACCCTAATCTTAATTTTTCCATTCCCCCCACCTGTCCTTTTAGATAAGCATAGTTTGTTTTCTAAGCCTGTGAGTGTCTTTCTCTGTGGAAATATGTTCATTTGTGTCAGTTGTTAGATAACGCCTATAAGTGATATCATAGGGTATGTCTTTTGCTTTCCGACTTACCTCATGTTCTGTGATTATCTCTAGGCTCATCTATGGTGCCTCAAAGAGCAGTGTTTCATTGTTTTCCATGGCTAATAGTCCATTGTGTACATGGACCACTTCTTCTTTTTCCACTCATCTGGTGATGGACATTTTGGTTGCTTCCGTGTCTTGGCTATTGTGAAAATTCCTGCAGTGCAGCTGCTGAAGCCTGTGCCTTCTCGACTCTGGACTTGTCAGGTGAGAGTCTCAGCGGTGGGCCTGCTGAATGGAATGGTGGCTCAATTTTTACTTTGAAACACAGCTCCTTTCTGTTCTCATTATTGGCTGTTACCACTTTACATCTCACCAGCAGCTAGAGGGTACACAGTTCTCTAAAACCCCTTCGGCATTTGTTGTGTGCAGACTTTTAGCTGATGGTAGTTGGCATGTGTGAGTTGAAACCTTTTTGGAGGTTAGATTTGCATGAGTCTAATAATTCCTGATGTTGAGCTTTTATCCATTTTCCTCTTTTTTGAAAATGAGTGAGTAAAACTTACCGCTGCATACTATCTCCTTGAAAAATGTGCCAGTTTGGAATTTTTTCGGCCATTCCCTACCTCCGCACAATTATGTAGGGCAGGTGTCCTTTACAGCCCTGAGTCCTTGTGAATGTTAAGTGACCATTAGCTGTGGGTTTAATGCCGCTCTTGCGGGAAACGGCCACAAGGCGGCAGCATTTCTACATTTCCAACTCTGGGTTTTTGGGCAACAGAGCTTTCCTGGAAATCGTGTTAGTAAGCTGCAAATTAGAGTGGAATGTGCCAGCGCAAACCCCCAAGAGCTTATATCTCCTAAATTGTTGTTTGTTTATTAAATTTAATTTTTATTAATTATCAGAGCAAATTTGATACAAATGTAGATTCTCCTAGGTGTACAGTTTCTGGTTCATCCTATCAATGTATCTGTCTATTCCTCTTTCGATCCTTTCCCGTGGATGTTACTATAGGGTGTTGAGTAGACCTCTCTTCGTATTCCATAGGCACGTTGTGATTATACATTTCATAAGTATTAGTGCATATCTGTTAACCCCCATGTCCTAGTTCATACATTCCTTATTCCTTTCCATTTGGTTAAACATTAATTGGTTTTCTGAATCTATGCGTGTCCGTCTCTTGGAAATTATTTCATGGGTATCAATTTTTAGGTAACACCTATAAGTGATGTCCTAAGATGTCTGTCTTTCGGATTCTTTCTTACTTCAAGTTGGGTGATTATCTCTAGATCCTTCTATGATGGTGCCAACGGCACTGTACCATGCTTTTTCATGGCTAATATTCCATTGTGTACGTGGACGACTTCTTCTTGGTGCATTTTTCTGTTGATGGACATTTCGGTTTCTTCCAGGTCTTGGCTATGGTACGTGTTGCTGCAGTGCAGGATTGCCAGCCTGTGTCTTTTCGATTCTGGTCTAATCAGGTGAAAGGCCCATGAGTGGGCCTACCAGATCACATGGTAGCTCCATATTTACCCTTAAACGCACCTCCATTCTGTTCTCACTACTGGCTGTGACCAGGTTTCATCCCACCAGCAGCTAAAGGGTACGCGGTTCTCTAAAACCCCTTCAGCATTTATTCTTTGTAGACTTTTTGGCTGATGACCATTCTGACGGCTGTGAGGTGAACTTTCTTGTACACTGGATTTGCATGGCTTTATTGATTCCTGATGTTCAGCCTTTTTCCATTCCCATTTTGTTAACAAAAAAGAAAGAAAGTAAAAGAAACAGAAGAGAAATGTGCATAAACTATGCCTCTTGAAACTGTCGTTTTGAAATATGGACGTCTTTTGAATGTTTTGATCGATATACGACCCCAGGATTTTTTTTCAGGGAGGTGTCATTTACAGGCCTGCAATTATTTTGAATATCAACTGACCATTAGCGCTGGGATTAAAGCTGCTGTTGTGTGAAACGGCCACAAGGTGGCAGCAGTTCTCCTTTACCAAACCCGGTTACTAGGGCAACAGAACCTCAATGGAAGGCGTGTTCTAGGTTGTAATTTAGAATGGAATGTATCAGGAAAGCCCCTTCAATTTATGTCTCACTATTTCTTGTTTGTTTTTTTAATTTAATTTTTATTTTTCATCACAGCAAGTTGGATTACAATGTTTGGCATGTTGTAGGTGTGCAAGATGTGGTTCTTTTACACATATACATATGTCTATTCTTCCTGGGATCCTTGTCCCATGTACGTTATGACAGAATGTTGAGTAGTCTTCTCTTGGTATTCCGTAGGTCTTTGGTGATTATATAGTTCACCTGTGTTTGTATATGTCTGTTAACCCCAATATCCTAATGTATCCAATCCTCACACCTTTCCATTGGTAAACCATAAGTTTGTTTAATGAATCTGTGATTGCCCTTCTCTGTGGAAATATCTTCACCGGTATCAATTTTTAGGTAACACCTATAAGTGATATCATACGATATGTGTCTCTCTCTTTCTGACTTAGTACGAGTCGCGTGACTACCTCTAGACGCATCTACGGTGCTGCACCTGGCATTGTGTCCTTTTTACCCTTGGCTAATATTCCCTCTGTACATGTACCAGTTCTTCTTTGTCCACTCATCTGTTGATGGACTTTTTGGTTGCTTCCATGTCTTGGCTATTGTAATAGAGCGGCAATGCACATTTGCCTGCCTGTGTCTTTCCAATTCTGTCTTCTTAGGTGATAGGCCCAGGAGTGGGCCTGCTGGATCATACAGTAGCAAAATGTTTACTTTACAAAGGCACCTTCATTCTGTTCTCATTAGTGGCTCTTACCAGGTTATGTCCCTCTTAAAGCTGAGGGTATGCACTTCTCCACAACACCTTCAGCATTTACTGTTTGTAGTGTTTTTTTGCTGATGTATATTCTGACCAGTGTGAGCTGATATACCTCTTTGGGGTTGGATTTGCATGCGTCTCATAAAACCTTGAAATTGAGCTTTCTGGCATGTCCTTTTTTTCCTTCAAACTGTGAGTACAGCTTACCTCTTCAAATTGTTTTCGTGAAGTATGTGTGACATTTAGAAATATTTTTGCCGTTACCTCCCTCAAGACATTTTGTGGGCAGGTTTCATTTACAGCCCTCCAGTACTGGTGCATATGAAGTGACCCTTAGCACCGGTTTTAAAGCTGCTGTTGCAGATAACGGCCAGAGGGCGGCAGCATTTCTGCTTTTCCCAATCTGGTAACTAGGGAAACAGACCTTCCTGGCAGTGGTGTTCCTCGGTTATATATTAGAGTGGAATGTGCCCGGAGAAACCCCCAAATGCTGATGTCTCCTTACTTATGTTTGTTTTCTAAATTGAATTTATATTTTTTATTGGAGTCATATTCCATTGCGTACATGGACCACCTGTTCTTGGTGCATTCCTCTGTTGATGGACATTTTCGTAGCTTCCAAGTGTTGTCTATGGTAAATATTGCTGGAGTGCAGGATTTTCAGCCTGTATCTTTTTTTATGGTTTTGATTTCTTTTGCGGTACGTGGGTCTCTCACTGCGGTGGCCCCTCCCGTTGCAGAGCAGAGGCTCCGGATGCACAGGCCCAGCAGCCATAGCTCACGGGACCAGCCTCTCCACGGCATGTGGGATCTTCCCGGACCGGGGCACGAACCCGTGTCCCCTGCATTGGCAGGCGGACTCTCAACGTCTGCGCCACCAGGGAAGCCCAGCCTGTTTAGTTTTGATTCTCATCCTGTCAGGCGATAGGCCCAGCAGTGGGTATGCTTGATTGAATGGTAGCTCAGTATTTACCTTTCCAAGGCACCTCCTTTGTGTTTTCCTTACTGGCTCTTACCATGTCCCACGTTGAACCAAGGGTAGGCATTTCTCCTCAAACCCTTCAGCATTTACTGTTTGCAGAATTTTTGCTGATGGCCATTCTGACTGGTGTGAGCTGATAGGTTTTTTGTAATTTGGATTTGCATGTCTTGAATTATTCCTAGTGCTCAGCATTTTTCCACGCCTTTTTAAAGTTCTGTTAAAATAACAGAAAGAAACAGAGAGTACAGTTAACCTCTGGAAATTGTCTTCCTGAAAGGTTGCCCTCTTTTGAATGTTTTGGTCAATTTTCGAACCCAGGATTGTTTCTGAGGTCAGGTGTCATTCATAGGCCTGTAATGAGTGTGAATATCTAGTGAGCATTAGCACTGGGTTTAAAGCTGCTGTTTTGGGAAACGGCCACAAGGCGGCAGCATTTCTCCATTCCCAAATCTGGTTCCTAGGGCAGCAGAGCCTTTCTGGAAGTCCTGTTCCTAGGTTGGAAATTAAAATGGAATGTGCCAGGAGAAACCCCAATAAGTTTATGTCACATTACTTCTTGTTTTAGTTTTTTTAATCGGGGTAATGATTAGAATACTGTTTGTCCTCAGTGTACACAATCTGGTTCATTTGTGCATAACATATATATATATGTATATATATATATATATATTCATGTACAGAGCCACTTCCCGTGTAAATTATTGCAGAGTTTTCCATAGACATCCCTTGCTATATGGTCGGTCTTTCTGTTATATGTATTTAATAGGTATTTGTACACGTATGGTAACCCTAATCTTAATTTTTCCATTCCCCCCACCTGTCCTTTTAGATAAGCATAGTTTGTTTTCTAAGCCTGTGAGTGTCTTTCTCTGTGGAAATATGTTCATTTGTGTCAGTTGTTAGATAACGCCTATAAGTGATATCATAGGGTATGTCTTTTGCTTTCCGACTTACCTCATGTTCTGTGATTATCTCTAGGCTCATCTATGGTGCCTCAAAGAGCAGTGTTTCATTGTTTTCCATGGCTAATAGTCCATTGTGTACATGGACCACTTCTTCTTTTTCCACTCATCTGGTGATGGACATTTTGGTTGCTTCCGTGTCTTGGCTATTGTGAAAATTCCTGCAGTGCAGCTGCTGAAGCCTGTGCCTTCTCGACTCTGGACTTGTCAGGTGAGAGTCTCAGCGGTGGGCCTGCTGAATGGAATGGTGGCTCAATTTTTACTTTGAAACACAGCTCCTTTCTGTTCTCATTATTGGCTGTTACCACTTTACATCTCACCAGCAGCTAGAGGGTACACAGTTCTCTAAAACCCCTTCGGCATTTGTTGTGTGCAGACTTTTAGCTGATGGTAGTTGGCATGTGTGAGTTGAAACCTTTTTGGAGGTTAGATTTGCATGAGTCTAATAATTCCTGATGTTGAGCTTTTATCCATTTTCCTCTTTTTTGAAAATGAGTGAGTAAAACTTACCGCTGCATACTATCTCCTTGAAAAATGTGCCAGTTTGGAATTTTTTCGGCCATTCCCTACCTCCGCACAATTATGTAGGGCAGGTGTCCTTTACAGCCCTGAGTCCTTGTGAATGTTAAGTGACCATTAGCTGTGGGTTTAATGCCGCTCTTGCGGGAAACGGCCACAAGGCGGCAGCATTTCTACATTTCCAACTCTGGGTTTTTGGGCAACAGAGCTTTCCTGGAAATCGTGTTAGTAAGCTGCAAATTAGAGTGGAATGTGCCAGCGCAAACCCCCAAGAGCTTATATCTCCTAAATTGTTGTTTGTTTATTAAATTTAATTTTTATTAATTATCAGAGCAAATTTGATACAAATGTAGATTCTCCTAGGTGTACAGTTTCTGGTTCATCCTATCAATGTATCTGTCTATTCCTCTTTCGATCCTTTCCTGTGGATGTTACTATAGGGTGTTGAGTAGACCTCTCTTCGTATTCCATAGGCACGTTGTGATTATACATTTCATAAGTATTAGTGCATATCTGTTAACCCCCATGTCCTAGTTCATACATTCCTTATTCCTTTCCATTTGGTTAAACATTAATTGGTTTTCTGAATCTATGCGTGTCCGTCTCTTGGAAATTATTTCATGGGTATCAATTTTTAGGTAACACCTATAAGTGATGTCCTAAGATGTCTGTCTTTCGGATTCTTTCTTACTTCAAGTTGGGTGATTATCTCTAGATCCTTCTATGATGGTGCCAACGGCACTGTACCATGCTTTTTCATGGCTAATATTCCATTGTGTACGTGGATGACTTCTTCTTGGTGCATTTTTCTGTTGATGGACATTTCGGTTTCTTCCAGGTCTTGGCTATGGTACGTGTTGCTGCAGTGCAGGATTGCCAGCCTGTGTCTTTTCGATTCTGGTCTAATCAGGTGAAAGGCCCATGAGTGGGCCTACCAGATCACATGGTAGCTCCATATTTACCCTTAAACGCACCTCCATTCTGTTCTCACTACTGGCTGTGACCAGGTTTCATCCCACCAGCAGCTAAAGGGTACGCGGTTCTCTAAAACCCCTTCAGCATTTATTCTTTGTAGACTTTTTGGCTGATGACCATTCTGACGGCTGTGAGGTGAACTTTCTTGTACACTGGATTTGCATGGCTTTATTGATTCCTGATGTTCAGCCTTTTTCCATTCCCATTTTGTTAACAAAAAAGAAAGAAAGTAAAAGAAACAGAAGAGAAATGTGCATAAACTATGCCTCTTGAAACTGTCGTTTTGAAATATGGACGTCTTTTGAATGTTTTGATCGATATACGACCCCAGGATTTTTTTTCAGGGAGGTGTCATTTACAGGCCTGCAATTATTTTGAATATCAACTGACCATTAGTGCTGGGATTAAAGCTGCTGTTGTGTGAAACGGCCACAAGGTGGCAGCAGTTCTCCTTTACCAAACCCGGTTACTAGGGCAACAGAACCTCAATGGAAGGCGTGTTCTAGGTTGTAATTTAGAATGGAATGTATCAGGAAAGCCCCTTCAATTTATGTCTCACTATTTCTTGTTTGTTTTTTTTAATTTAATTTTTATTTTTCATCACAGCAAGTTGGATTACAATGTTTGGCATGTTGTAGGTGTGCAAGATGTGGTTCTTTTACACATATACATATGTCTATTCTTCCTGGGATCCTTGTCCCATGTACGTTATGACAGAATGTTGAGTAGTCTTCTCTTGGTATTCCGTAGGTCTTTGGTGATTATATAGTTCACCTGTGTTTGTATATGTCTGTTAACCCCAATATCCTAATGTATCCAATCCTCACACCTTTCCATTGGTAAACCATAAGTTTGTTTAATGAATCTGTGATTGCCCTTCTCTGTGGAAATATCTTCACCGGTATCAATTTTTAGGTAACACCTATAAGTGATATCATACGATATGTGTCTCTCTCTTTCTGACTTAGTACGAGTCGCGTGACTACCTCTAGACGCATCTACGGTGCTGCACCTGGCATTGTGTCCTTTTTACCCTTGGCTAATATTCCCTCTGTACATGTACCAGTTCTTCTTTGTCCACTCATCTGTTGATGGACTTTTTGGTTGCTTCCATGTCTTGGCTATTGTAATAGAGCGGCAATGCACATTTGCCTGCCTGTGTCTTTCCAATTCTGTCTTCTTAGGTGATAGGCCCAGGAGTGGGCCTGCTGGATCATACAGTAGCAAAATGTTTACTTTACAAAGGCACCTCCATTCTGTTCTCATTAGTGGCTCTTACCAGGTTACGTCCCTCTTAAAGCTGAGGGTATGCACTTCTCCACAACACCTTCAGCATTTACTGTTTGTAGTGTTTTTTTGCTGATGTATATTCTGACCAGTGTGAGCTGATATACCTCTTTGGGGTTGGATTTGCATGCGTCTCATAAAACCTTGAAATTGAGCTTTCTGGCATGTCCTTTTTTTCCTTCAAACTGTGAGTACAGCTTACCTCTTCAAATTGTTTTCGTGAAGTATGTGTGACATTTAGAAATATTTTTGCCGTTACCTCCCTCAAGACATTTTGTGGGCAGGTTTCATTTACAGCCCTCCAGTACTGGTGCATATGAAGTGACCCTTAGCACCGGTTTTAAAGCTGCTGTTGCAGATAACGGCCAGAGGGCGGCAGCATTTCTGCTTTTCCCAATCTGGTAACTAGGGAAACAGACCTTCCTGGCAGTGGTGTTCCTCGGTTATATATTAGAGTGGAATGTGCCCGGAGAAACCCCCAAATGCTGATGTCTCCTTACTTATGTTTGTTTTCTAAATTGAATTTATATTTTTTATTGGAGTCATATTCCATTGCGTACATGGACCACTTGTTCTTGGTGCATTCCTCTGTTGATGGACATTTTCGTAGCTTCCAAGTGTTGTCTATGGTAAATATTGCTGGAGTGCAGGATTTTCAGCCTGTATCTTTTTTTATGGTTTTGATTTCTTTTGCGGTACGTGGGCCTCTCACTGCGGTGGCCCCTCCCATTGCAGAGCAGAGGCTCCGGATGCACAGGCCCAGCAGCCATAGCTCACGGGACCAGCCTCTCCACGGCATGTGGGATCTTCCCGGACCGGGGCACGAACCCGTGTCCCCTGCATTGGCAGGCGGACTCTCAACGTCTGCGCCACCAGGGAAGCCCAGCCTGTTTAGTTTTGATTCTCATCCTGTCAGGCGATAGGCCCAGCAGTGGGTATGCTTGATTGAATGGTAGCTCAGTATTTACCTTTCCAAGGCACCTCCTTTGTGTTTTCCTTACTGGCTCTTACCATGTCCCACGTTGAACCAAGGGTAGGCATTTCTCCTCAAACCCTTCAGCATTTACTGTTAGCAGAATTTTTGCTGATGGCCATTCTGACTGGTGTGAGCTGATAGGTTTTTTGTAATTTGGATTTGCATGTCTTGAATTATTCCTAGTGCTCAGCATTTTTCCACGCCTTTTTAAAGTTCTGTTAAAATAACAGAAAGAAACAGAGAGTACAGTTAACCTCTGGAAATTGTCTTCCTGAAAGGTTGCCCTCTTTTGAATGTTTTGGTCAATTTTCGAACCCAGGATTGTTTCTGAGGTCAGGTGTCATTCATAGGCCTGTAATGAGTGTGAATATCTAGTGAGCATTAGCACTGGGTTTAAAGCTGCTGTTTTGGGAAACGGCCACAAGGCGGCAGCATTTCTCCATTCCCAAATCTGGTTCCTAGGGCAGCAGAGCCTTTCTGGAAGTCCTGTTCCTAGGTTGGAAATTAAAATGGAATGTGCCAGGAGAAACCCCAATAAGTTTATGTCACATTACTTCTTGTTTTAGTTTTTTTAATCGGGGTAATGATTAGAATACTGTTTGTCCTCAGTGTACACAATCTGGTTCATTTGTGCATAACATATATATATATGTATATATATATATATATATTCATGTACAGAGCCACTTCCCGTGTAAATTATTGCAGAGTTTTCCATAGACATCCCTTGCTATATGGTCGGTCTTTCTGTTATATGTATTTAATAGGTATTTGTACACGTATGGTAACCCTAATCTTAATTTTTCCATTCCCCCCACCTGTCCTTTTAGATAAGCATAGTTTGTTTTCTAAGCCTGTGAGTGTCTTTCTCTGTGGAAATATGTTCATTTGTGTCAGTTGTTAGATAACGCCTATAAGTGATATCATAGGATATGCCTTTTGCTTTCCGAATTACCTCATGTTCTGTGATTATCTCTAGGCTCATCTATGGTGCCTCAAAGAACAGTGTTTCATTGTTTTCCATGGCTAATAGTCCATTGTGTACATGGACCACTTCTTCTTTTTCCACTCATCTGGTGATGGACATTTTGGTTGCTTCCGTGTCTTGGCTATTGTGAAAATTCCTGCAGTGCAGCTGCTGAAGCCTGTGCCTTCTCGACTCTGGACTTGTCAGGTGAGAGTCTCAGCGGTGGGCCTGCTGAATGGAATGGTGGCTCAATTTTTACTTTGAAACACAGCTCCTTTCTGTTCTCATTATTGGCTGTTACCACTTTACATCTCACCAGCAGCTAGAGGGTACACAGTTCTCTAAAACCCCTTCGGCATTTGTTGTGTGCAGACTTTTAGCTGATGGTAGTTGGCATGTGTGAGTTGAAACCTTTTTGGAGGTTAGATTTGCATGAGTCTAATAATAACTGATGTTGAGCTTTTATCCATTTTCCTCTTTTTTGAAAATGAGTGAGTAAAACTTACCGCTGCATACTATCTCCTTGAAAAATGTGCCAGTTTGAAATTTTTTCGGCCATTCCCTACCTCCGCACAATTATGTAGGGCAGGTGTCCTTTACAGCCCTGAGTCCTTGTGAATGTTAAGTGACCATTAGCTGTGGGTTTAATGCCGCTCTTGCGGGAAACGGCCACAAGGCGGCAGCATTTCTACATTTGCAACTCTGGGTTTTTGGGCAACAGAGCTTTCCTGGAAATCGTGTTAGTAAGCTGCAAATTAGAGTGGAATGTGCCAGCGCAAACCCCCAAGAGCTTATATCTCCTAAATTGTTGTTTGTTTATTAAATTTAATTTTTATTAATTATCAGAGCAAATTTGATACAAATGTAGATTCTCCTAGGTGTACAGTTTCTGGTTCATCCTATCAATGTATCTGTCTATTCCTCTTTCGATCCTTTCCCGTGGATGTTATTATAGGCTGTTGAGTAGACCTCTCTTCGTATTCCATAGGCACGTTGTGATTATACATTTCATAAGTATTAGTGCATATCTGTTAACCCCCATGTCCTAGTTCATACATTCCTTATTCCTTTCCATTTGGTTAAACATTAATTGGTTTTCTGAATCTATGCGTGTCCGTCTCTTGGAAATTATTTCATGGGTATCAATTTTTAGGTAACACCTATAAGTGATGTCCTAAGATGTCTGTCTTTCGGATTCTTTCTTACTTCAAGTTGGGTGATTATCTCTAGATCCTTCTATGATGGTGCCAACGGCACTGTTCCATGCTTTTTCATGGCTAATATTCCATTGTGTACGTGGACGACTTCTTCTTGGTGCATTTTTCTGTTGATGGACATTTCGGTTTCTTCCAGGTCTTGGCTATGGTACGTGTTGCTGCAGTGCAGGATTGCCAGCCTGTGTCTTTTCGATTCTGGTCTAATCAGGTGAAAGGCCCATGAGTGGGCCTACCAGATCACATGGTAGCTCCATATTTACCCTTAAACGCACCTCCATTCTGTTCTCACTACTGGCTGTGACCAGGTTTCATCCCACCAGCAGCTAAAGGGTACGCGGTTCTCTAAAACCCCTTCAGCATTTATTCTTTGTAGACTTTTTGGCTGATGACCATTCTGACGGCTGTGAGGTGAACTTTTTTGTACACTGGATTTGCATGGCTTTATTGATTCCTGATGTTCAGCCTTTTTCCATTCCCATTTTGTTAACAAAAAAGAAAGAAAGTAAAAGAAACAGAAGAGAAATGTGCATAAACTATGCCTCTTGAAACTGTCGTTTTGAAATATGGACGTCTTTTGAATGTTTTGATCGATATACGACCCCAGGATTTTTTTTCAGGGAGGTGTCATTTACAGGCCTGCAATTATTTTGAATATCAACTGACCATTAGCGCTGGGATTAAAGCTGCTGTTGTGTGAAACGGCCACAAGGTGGCAGCAGTTCTCCTTTACCAAACCCGGTTACTAGGGCAACAGAACCTCAAAGGAAGGCGTGTTCTAGGTTGTAATTTAGAATGGAATGTATCAGGAAAGCCCCTTCAATTTATGTCTCACTATTTCTTGTTTGTTTTGTTTAATTTAATTTTTATTTTTCATCACAGCAAGTTGGATTACAATGTTTGGCATGTTGTAGGTGTGCAAGATGTGGTTCTTTTACACATATACATATGTCTATTCTTCCTGGGATCCTTGTCCCATGTACGTTATGACAGAATGTTGAGTAGTCTTCTCTTGGTATTCCGTAGGTCTTTGGTGATTATATAGTTCACCTGTGTTTGTATATGTCTGTTAACCCCAATATCCTAATGTATCCAATCCTCACACCTTTCCATTGGTGAACCATAAGTTTGTTTAATGAATCTGTGATTGCCCTTCTCTGTGGAAATATCTTCACCGGTATCAATTTTTAGGTAACACCTATAAGTGATATCATACGATATGTGTCTCTCTCTTTCTGACTTAGTACGAGTCGCGTGACTACCTCTAGACGCATCTACGGTGCTGCACCTGGCATTGTGTCCTTTTTTCCCTTGGCTAATATTCCCTCTGTACATGTACCAGTTCTTCTTTGTCCACTCATCTGTTGATGGACTGTTTGGTTGCTTCCATGTCTTGGCTATTGTAATAGACCGGCAATGCACATTTGCTTGCCTGTGTCTTTCCAATTCTGTCTTCTTAGGTGATAGGCCCAGGAGTGGGCCTGCTGGATCATACAGTAGCAAAATGTTTACTTTACAAAGGCACCTCCATTCTGTTCTCATTAGTGGCTCTTACCAGGTTACTTCCCTCTTAAAGCTGAGGGTATGCACTTCTCCACAACACCTTCAGCATTTACTGTTTGTAGTGTTTTTTTGCTGATGTATATTCTGACCAGTGTGAGCTGATATACCTCTTTGGGGTTGGATTTGCATGCGTCTCATAAAACCTTGAAATTGAGCTTTCTGGCATGTCCTTTTTTTTCTTCAAACTGTGAGTACAGCTTACCTCTTCAAATTGTTTTCGTGAAGTATGTGTGACATTTAGAAATATTTTGGCCATTACCTCCCTCAAGACATTTTGTGGGCAGGTTTCATTTACAGCCCTCCAGTACTGGTGCATATGAAGTGACCCTTAGCACCGGTTTTAAAGCTGCTGTTGCAGGTAACGGCCAGAGGGCGGCAGCATTTCTGCTTTTCCCAATCTGGTAACTAGGGAAACAGACCTTCCTGGCAGTGGTGTTCCTCGGTTATATATTAGAGTGGAATGTGCCCGGAGAAACCCCCAAATGCTGATGTCTCCTTACTTATGTTTGTTTTCTAAATTGAATTTATATTTTTTATTGGAGTCATATTCCATTGCGTACATGGACCACTTGTTCTTGGTGCATTCCTCTGTTGATGGACATTTTCGTAGCTTCCAAGTGTTGTCTATGGTAAATATTGCTGGAGTGCAGGATTTTCAGCCTGTATCTTTTTTTATGGTTTTGATTTCTTTTGCGGTACGTGGGTCTCTCACTGCGGTGGCCCCTCCCGTTGCAGAGCAGAGGCTCCGGATGCACAGGCCCAGCAGCCATAGCTCACGGGACCAGCCTCTCCACGGCATGTGGGATCTTCCCGGACTGGGGCACGAACCCGTGTCCCCTGCATCGGCAGGCGGACTCTCAACGTCTGCGCCACCAGGGAAGCCCAGCCTGTTTAGTTTTGATTCTCATCCTGTCAGGCGATAGGCCCAGCAGTGGGTATGCTTGATTGAATGGTAGCTCAGTATTTACCTTTCCAAGGCACCTCCTTTGTGTTTTCCTTACTGGCTCTTACCATGTCCCACGTTGAACCAAGGGTAGGCATTTCTCCTCAAACCCTTCAGCATTTACTGTTAGCAGAATTTTTGCTGATGGCCATTCTGACTGGTGTGAGCTGATAGGTTTTTTGTAATTTGGATTTGCATGTCTTGAATTATTCCTAGTGCTCAGCATTTTTCCACGCCTTTTTAAAGTTCTGTTAAAATAACAGAAAGAAACAGAGAGTACAGTTAACCTCTGGAAATTGTCTTCCTGAAAGGTTGCCCTCTTTTGAATTTTTTGGTCAATTTTCGAACCCAGGATTGTTTCTGAGGTCAGGTGTCATTCATAGGCCTGTAATGAGTGTGAATATCTAGTGAGCATTAGCACTGGGTTTAAAGCTGCTGTTTTGGGAAGCGGCCACAAGGCGGCAGCATTTCTCCATTCCCAAATCTGGTTCCTAGGGCAGCAGAGCCTTTCTGGAAGTCCTGTTCCTAGGTTGGAAATTAAAATGGAATGTGCCAGGAGAAACCCCAATAAGTTTATGTCACATTACTTCTTGTTTTAGTTTTTTTAATCGGGGTAATGATTAGAATACTGTTTGTCCTCAGTGTACACAATCTGGTTCATTTGTGCATAACATATATATATATATATATATATATATATATATATATATATATATATATATATATATATATATATATATATATATATATTCATGTACAGAGCCACTTCCCGTGTAAATTATTGCAGAGTTTTCCATAGACATCCCTTGCTATATGGTCGGTCTTTCTGTTATATGTATTTAATAGGTATTTGTACACGTATGGTAACCCTAATCTTAATTTTTCCATTCCCCCCACCTGTCCTTTTAGATAAGCATAGTTTGTTTTCTAAGCCTGTGAGTGTCTTTCTCTGTGGAAATATGTTCATTTGTGTCAGTTGTTAGATAACGCCTATAAGTGATATCATAGGGTATGTCTTTTGCTTTCCGACTTACCTCATGTTCTGTGATTATCTCTAGGCTCATCTATGGTGCCTCAAAGAGCAGTGTTTCATTGTTTTCCATGGCTAATAGTCCATTGTGTACATGGACCACTTCTTCTTTTTCCACTCATCTGGTGATGGACATTTTGGTTGCTTCCGTGTCTTGGCTATTGTGAAAATTCCTGCAGTGCAGCTGCTGAAGCCTGTGCCTTCTCGACTCTGGACTTGTCAGGTGAGAGTCTCAGTGGTGGGCCTGCTGAATGGAATGGTGGCTCAATTTTTACTTTGAAACACAGCTCCTTTCTGTTCTCATTATTGGCTGTTACCACTTTACATCTCACCAGCAGCTAGAGGGTACACAGTTCTCTAAAACCCTTTCGGCATTTGTTGTGTGCAGACTTTTAGCTGATGGTAGTTGGCATGTGTGAGTTGAAACCTTTTTGGAGGTTAGATTTGCATGAGTCTAATAATTCCTGATGTTGAGCTTTTATCCATTTTCCTCTTTTTTGAAAATGAGTGAGTAAAACTTACCGCTGCATACTATCTCCTTGAAAAATGTGCCAGTTTGGAATTTTTTCAGCCATTCCCTACCTCCACACAATTATGTAGGGCAGGTGTCCTTTACAGCCCTGAGTCCTTGTGAATGTTAAGTGACCATTAGCTGTGGGTTTAATGCCGCTCTTGCGGGAAACGGCCACAAGGCGGCAGCATTTCTACATTTCCAACTCTGGGTTTTTGGGCAACAGAGCTTTCCTGGAAATCGTGTTAGTAAGCTGCAAATTAGAGTGGAATGTGCCAGCGCAAACCCCCAAGAGCTTATATCTCCTAAATTGTTGTTTGTTTATTAAATTTAATTTTTATTAATTATCAGAGCAAATTTGATACAAATGTAGATTCTCCTAGGTGTACAGTTTCTGGTTCATCCTATCAATGTATCTGTCTATTCCTCTTTCGATCCTTTCCCGTGGATGTTATTATAGGCTGTTGAGTAGACCTCTCTTCGTATTCCATAGGCACGTTGTGATTATACATTTCATAAGTATTAGTGCATATCTGTTAACCCCCATGTCCTAGTTCATACATTCCTTATTCCTTTCCATTTGGTTAAACATTAATTGGTTTTCTGAATCTATGCGTGTCCGTCTCTTGGAAATTATTTCATGGGTATCAATTTTTAGGTAACACCTATAAGTGATGTCCTAAGATGTCTGTCTTTCGGATTCTTTATTACTTCAAGTTGGGTGATTATCTCTAGATCCTTCTATGATGGTGCCAACGGCACTGTTCCATGCTTTTTCATGGCTAATATTCCATTGTGTACGTGGACGACTTCTTCTTGGTGCATTTTTCTGTTGATGGACATTTCGGTTTCTTCCAGGTCTTGGCTATGGTACGTGTTGCTGCAGTGCAGGATTGCCAGCCTGTGTCTTTTCGATTCTGGTCTAATCAGGTGAAAGGCCCATGAGTGGGCCTACCAGATCACATGGTAGCTCCATATTTACCCTTAAACGCACCTCCATTCTGTTCTCACTACTGGCTGTGACCAGGTTTCATCCCACCAGCAGCTAAAGGGTACGCGGTTCTCTAAAACCCCTTCAGCATTTATTGTTTGTAGACTTTTTGGCTGATGACCATTCTGACGGCTGTGAGGTGAACTTTTTTGTACACTGGATTTGCATGGCTTTATTGATTCCTGATGTTCAGCCTTTTTCCATTCCCATTTTGTTAACAAAAAAGAAAGAAAGTAAAAGAAACAGAAGAGAAATGTGCATAAACTATGCCTCTTGAAACTGTCGTTTTGAAATATGGACGTCTTTTGAATGTTTTGATCGATATACGACCCCAGGATTTTTTTTCAGGGAGGTGTCATTTACAGGCCTGCAATTATTTTGAATATCAACTGACCATTAGCGCTGGGATTAAAGCTGCTGTTGTGTGAAATGGCCACAAGGTGGCAGCAGTTCTCCTTTACCAAACCCGGTTACTAGGGCAACAGAACCTCAAAGGAAGGCGTGTTCTAGGTTGTAATTTAGAATGGAATGTATCAGGAAAGCCCCTTCAATTTATGTCTCACTATTTCTTGTTTGTTTTGTTTAATTTAATTTTTATTTTTCATCACAGCAAGTTGGATTACAATGTTTGGCATGTTGTAGGTGTGCAAGATGTGGTTCTTTTACACATATACATATGTCTATTCTTCCTGGGATCCTTGTCCCATGTACGTTATGACAGAATGTTGAGTAGTCTTCTCTTGGTATTCCGTAGGTCTTTGGTGATTATATAGTTCACCTGTGTTTGTATATGTCTGTTAACCCCAATATCCTAATGTATCCAATCCTCACACCTTTCCATTGGTGAACCATAAGTTTGTTTAATGAATCTGTGATTGCCCTTCTCTGTGGAAATATCTTCACCGGTATCAATTTTTAGGTAACACCTATAAGTGATATCATACGATATGTGTCTCTCTCTTTCTGACTTAGTACGAGTCGCGTGACTACCTCTAGACGCATCTACGGTGTTGCACCTGGCATTGTGTCCTTTTTTCCCTTGGCTAATATTCCCTCTGTACATGTACCAGTTCTTCTTTGTCCACTCATCTGTTGATGGACTGTTTGGTTGCTTCCATGTCTTGGCTATTGTAATAGAGCGGCAATGCACATTTGCCTGCCTGTGTCTTTCCAATTCTGTCTTCTTAGGTGATAGGCCCAGGAGTGGGCCTGCTGGATCATACAGTAGCAAAATGTTTACTTTACAAAGGCACCTCCATTCTGTTCTCATTAGTGGCTCTTACCAGGTTACGTCCCTCTTAAAGCTGAGGGTATGCACTTCTCCACAACACCTTCAGCATTTACTGTTTGTAGTGTTTTTTTGCTGATGTATATTCTGACCAGTGTGAGCTGATATACCTCTTTGGGGTTGGATTTGCATGCGTCTCATAAAACCTTGAAATTGAGCTTTCTGGCATGTCCTTTTTTTTCTTCAAACTGTGAGTACAGCTTACCTCTTCAAATTGTTTTCGTGAAGTATGTGTGACATTTAGAAATATTTTGGCCATTACCTCCCTCAAGACATTTTGTGGGCAGGTTTCATTTACAGCCCTCCAGTACTGGTGCATATGAAGTGACCCTTAGCACCGGTTTTAAAGCTGCTGTTGCAGGTAACGGCCAGAGGGCGGCAGCATTTCTGCTTTTCCCAATCTGGTAACTAGGGAAACAGACCTTCCTGGCAGTGGTGTTCCTCGGTTATATATTAGAGTGGAATGTGCCCGGAGAAACCCCCAAATGCTGATGTCTCCTTACTTATGTTTGTTTTCTAAATTGAATTTATATTTTTTATTGGAGTCATATTCCATTGCGTACATGGACCACTTGTTCTTGGTGCATTCCTCTGTTGATGGACATTTTCGTAGCTTCCAAGTGTTGTCTATGGTAAATATTGCTGGAGTGCAGGATTTTCAGCCTGTATCTTTTTTTATGGTTTTGATTTCTTTTGCGGTACGTGGGTCTCTCACTGCGGTGGCCCCTCCCGTTGCAGAGCAGAGGCTCCGGATGCACAGGCCCAGCAGCCATAGCTCACGGGACCAGCCTCTCCACGGCATGTGGGATCTTCCCGGACTGGGGCACGAACCCGTGTCCCCTGCATCGGCAGGCGGACTCTCAACGTCTGCGCCACCAGGGAAGCCCAGCCTGTTTAGTTTTGATTCTCATCCTGTCAGGCGATAGGCCCAGCAGTGGGTATGCTTGATTGAATGGTAGCTCAGTATTTACCTTTCCAAGGCACCTCCTTTGTGTTTTCCTTACTGGCTCTTACCATGTCCCACGTTGAACCAAGGGTAGGCATTTCTCCTCAAACCCTTCAGCATTTACTGTTAGCAGAATTTTTGCTGATGGCCATTCTGACTGGTGTGAGCTGATAGGTTTTTTGTAATTTGGATTTGCATGTCTTGAATTATTCCTAGTGCTCAGCATTTTTCCACGCCTTTTTAAAGTTCTGTTAAAATAACAGAAAGAAACAGAGAGTACAGTTAACCTCTGGAAATTGTCTTCCTGAAAGGTTGCCCTCTTTTGAATGTTTTGGTCAATTTTCGAACCCAGGATTGTTTCTGAGGTCAGGTGTCATTCATAGGCCTGTAATGAGTGTGAATATCTAGTGAGCATTAGCACTGGGTTTAAAGCTGCTGTTTTGGGAAGCGGCCACAAGGCGGCAGCATTTCTCCATTCCCAAATCTGGTTCCTAGGGCAGCAGAGCCTTTCTGGAAGTCCTGTTCCTAGGTTGGAAATTAAAATGGAATGTGCCAGGAGAAACCCCAATAAGTTTATGTCACATTACTTCTTGTTTTAGTTTTTTTAATCGGGGTAATGATTAGAATACTGTTTGTCCTCAGTGTACACAATCTGGTTCATTTGTGCATAACATATATATATATATATATATATATATATATATATATATATATATATATATATATATATATATATATTCATGTACAGAGCCACTTCCCGTGTAAATTATTGCAGAGTTTTCCATAGACATCCCTTGCTATATGGTCGGTCTTTCTGTTATATGTATTTAATAGGTATTTGTACACGTATGGTAACCCTAATCTTAATTTTTCCATTCCCCCCACCTGTCCTTTTAGATAAGCATAGTTTGTTTTCTAAGCCTGTGAGTGTCTTTCTCTGTGGAAATATGTTCATTTGTGTCAGTTGTTAGATAACGCCTATAAGTGATATCATAGGGTATGTCTTTTGCTTTCCGACTTACCTCATGTTCTGTGCTTATCTCTAGGCTCATCTATGGTGCCTCAAAGAGCAGTGTTTCATTGTTTTCCATGGCTAATAGTCCATTGTGTACATGGACCACTTCTTCTTTTTCCACTCATCTGGTGATGGACATTTTGGTTGCTTCCGTGTCTTGGCTATTGTGAAAATTCCTGCAGTGCAGCTGCTGAAGCCTGTGCCTTCTCGACTCTGGACTTGTCAGGTGAGAGTCTCAGTGGTGGGCCTGCTGAATGGAATGGTGGCTCAATTTTTACTTTGAAACACAGCTCCTTTCTGTTCTCATTATTGGCTGTTACCACTTTACATCTCACCAGCAGCTAGAGGGTACACAGTTCTCTAAAACCCTTTCGGCATTTGTTGTGTGCAGACTTTTAGCTGATGGTAGTTGGCATGTGTGAGTTGAAACCTTTTTGGAGGTTAGATTTGCATGAGTCTAATAATTCCTGATGTTGAGCTTTTATCCATTTTCCTCTTTTTTGAAAATGAGTGAGTAAAACTTAC
The DNA here is from genome assembly GCF_964341445.2 of Mesoplodon mirus. NCBI lineage: Eukaryota > Metazoa > Chordata > Mammalia > Artiodactyla > Ziphiidae > Mesoplodon > Mesoplodon mirus. Next base: position 108,105 of record NW_028295156.1, on the reverse strand, counting down.
CGCTGCATACTATCTCCTTGAAAAATGTGCCAGTTTGGAATTTTTTCGGCCATTCCCTACCTCCACACAATTATGTAGGGCAGGTGTCCTTTACAGCCCTGAGTCCTTGTGAATGTTAAGTGACCATTAGCTGTGGGTTTAATGCCGCTCTTGCGGGAAACGGCCACAAGGCGGCAGCATTTCTACATTTCCAACTCTGGGTTTTTGGGCAACAGAGCTTTCCTGGAAATCGTGTTAGTAAGCTGCAAATTAGAGTGGAATGTGCCAGCGCAAACCCCCAAGAGCTTATATCTCCTAAATTGTTGTTTGTTTATTAAATTTAATTTTTATTAATTATCAGAGCAAATTTGATACAAATGTAGATTCTCCTAGGTGTACAGTTTCTGGTTCATCCTATCAATGTATCTGTCTATTCCTCTTTCGATCCTTTCCCGTGGATGTTATTATAGGCTGTTGAGTAGACCTCTCTTCGTATTCCATAGGCACGTTGTGATTATACATTTCATAAGTATTAGTGCATATCTGTTAACCCCCATGTCCTAGTTCATACATTCCTTATTCCTTTCCATTTGGTTAAACATTAATTGGTTTTCTGAATCTATGCGTGTCCGTCTCTTGGAAATTATTTCATGGGTATCAATTTTTAGGTAACACCTATAAGTGATGTCCTAAGATGTCTGTCTTTCGGATTCTTTCTTACTTCAAGTTGGGTGATTATCTCTAGATCCTTCTATGATGGTGCCAACGGCACTGTTCCATGCTTTTTCATGGCTAATATTCCATTGTGTACGTGGACGACTTCTTCTTGGTGCATTTTTCTGTTGATGGACATTTCGGTTTCTTCCAGGTCTTGGCTATGGTACGTGTTGCTGCAGTGCAGGATTGCCAGCCTGTGTCTTTTCGATTCTGGTCTAATCAGGTGAAAGGCCCATGAGTGGGCCTACCAGATCACATGGTAGCTCCATATTTACCCTTAAACGCACCTCCATTCTGTTCTCACTACTGGCTGTGACCAGGTTTCATCCCACCAGCAGCTAAAGGGTACGCGGTTCTCTAAAACCCCTTCAGCATTTATTGTTTGTAGACTTTTTGGCTGATGACCATTCTGACGGCTGTGAGGTGAACTTTTTTGTACACTGGATTTGCATGGCTTTATTGATTCCTGATGTTCAGCCTTTTTCCATTCCCATTTTGTTAACAAAAAAGAAAGAAAGTAAAAGAAACAGAAGAGAAATGTGCATAAACTATGCCTCTTGAAACTGTCGTTTTGAAATATGGACGTCTTTTGAATGTTTTGATCGATATACGACCCCAGGATTTTTTTTCAGGGAGGTGTCATTTACAGGCCTGCAATTATTTTGAATATCAACTGACCATTAGCGCTGGGATTAAAGCTGCTGTTGTGTGAAATGGCCACAAGGTGGCAGCAGTTCTCCTTTACCAAACCCGGTTACTAGGGCAACAGAACCTCAAAGGAAGGCGTGTTCTAGGTTGTAATTTAGAATGGAATGTATCAGGAAAGCCCCTTCAATTTATGTCTCACTATTTCTTGTTTGTTTTGTTTAATTTAATTTTTATTTTTCATCACAGCAAGTTGGATTACAATGTTTGGCATGTTGTAGGTGTGCAAGATGTGGTTCTTTTACACATATACATATGTCTATTCTTCCTGGGATCCTTGTCCCATGTACGTTATGACAGAATGTTGAGTAGTCTTCTCTTGGTATTCCGTAGGTCTTTGGTGATTATATAGTTCACCTGTGTTTGTATATGTCTGTTAACCCCAATATCCTAATGTATCCAATCCTCACACCTTTCCATTGGTGAACCATAAGTTTGTTTAATGAATCTGTGATTGCCCTTCTCTGTGGAAATATCTTCACCGGTATCAATTTTTAGGTAACACCTATAAGTGATATCATACGATATGTGTCTCTCTCTTTCTGACTTAGTACGAGTCGCGTGACTACCTCTAGACGCATCTACGGTGCTGCACCTGGCATTGTGTCCTTTTTTCCCTTGGCTAATATTCCCTCTGTACATGTACCAGTTCTTCTTTGTCCACTCATCTGTTGATGGACTGTTTGGTTGCTTCCATGTCTTGGCTATTGTAATAGAGCGGCAATGCACATTTGCCTGCCTGTGTCTTTCCAATTCTGTCTTCTTAGGTGATAGGCCCAGGAGTGGGCCTGCTGGATCATACAGTAGCAAAATGTTTACTTTACAAAGGCACCTCCATTCTGTTCTCATTAGTGGCTCTTACCAGGTTACGTCCCTCTTAAAGCTGAGGGTATGCACTTCTCCACAACACCTTCAGCATTTACTGTTTGTAGTGTTTTTTTGCTGATGTATATTCTGACCAGTGTGAGCTGATATACCTCTTTGGGGTTGGATTTGCATGCGTCTCATAAAACCTTGAAATTGAGCTTTCTGGCATGTCCTTTTTTTTCTTCAAACTGTGAGTACAGCTTACCTCTTCAAATTGTTTTCGTGAAGTATGTGTGACATTTAGAAATATTTTGGCCATTACCTCCCTCAAGACATTTTGTGGGCAGGTTTCATTTACAGCCCTCCAGTACTGGTGCATATGAAGTGACCCTTAGCACCGGTTTTAAAGCTGCTGTTGCAGGTAACGGCCAGAGGGCGGCAGCATTTCTGCTTTTCCCAATCTGGTAACTAGGGAAACAGACCTTCCTGGCAGTGGTGTTCCTCGGTTATATATTAGAGTGGAATGTGCCCGGAGAAACCCCCAAATGCTGATGTCTCCTTACTTATGTTTGTTTTCTAAATTGAATTTATATTTTTTATTGGAGTCATATTCCATTGCGTACATGGACCACTTGTTCTTGGTGCATTCCTCTGTTGATGGACATTTTCGTAGCTTCCAAGTGTTGTCTATGGTAAATATTGCTGGAGTGCAGGATTTTCAGCCTGTATCTTTTTTTATGGTTTTGATTTCTTTTGCGGTACGTGGGTCTCTCACTGCGGTGGCCCCTCCCGTTGCAGAGCAGAGGCTCCGGATGCACAGGCCCAGCAGCCATAGCTCACGGGACCAGCCTCTCCACGGCATGTGGGATCTTCCCGGACCGGGGCACGAACCCGTGTCCCCTGCATCGGCAGGCGGACTCTCAACGTCTGCGCCACCAGGGAAGCCCAGCCTGTTTAGTTTTGATTCTCATCCTGTCAGGCGATAGGCCCAGCAGTGGGTATGCTTGATTGAATGGTAGCTCAGTATTTACCTTTCCAAGGCACCTCCTTTGTGTTTTCCTTACTGGCTCTTACCATGTCCCACGTTGAACCAAGGGTAGGCATTTCTCCTCAAACCCTTCAGCATTTACTGTTAGCAGAATTTTTGCTGATGGCCATTCTGACTGGTGTGAGCTGATAGGTTTTTTGTAATTTGGATTTGCATGTCTTGAATTATTCCTAGTGCTCAGCATTTTTCCACGCCTTTTTAAAGTTCTGTTAAAATAACAGAAAGAAACAGAGAGTACAGTTAACCTCTGGAAATTGTCTTCCTGAAAGGTTGCCCTCTTTTGAATTTTTTGGTCAATTTTCGAACCCAGGATTGTTTCTGAGGTCAGGTGTCATTCATAGGCCTGTAATGAGTGTGAATATCTAGTGAGCATTAGCACTGGGTTTAAAGCTGCTGTTTTGGGAAACGGCCACAAGGCGGCAGCATTTCTCCATTCCCAAATCTGGTTCCTAGGGCAGCAGAGCCTTTCTGGAAGTCCTGTTCCTAGGTTGGAAATTAAAATGGAATGTGCCAGGAGAAACCCCAATAAGTTTATGTCACATTACTTCTTGTTTTAGTTTTTTTAATCGGGGTAATGATTAGAATACTGTTTGTCCTCAGTGTACACAATCTGGTTCATTTGTGCATAACATATATATATATATATATATATATATATATATATATATATATATATATATATGTGTATATATATATATATATATATTCATGTACAGAGCCACTTCCCGTGTAAATTATTGCAGAGTTTTCCATAGACATCCCTTGCTATATGGTCGGTCTTTCTGTTATATGTATTTAATAGGTATTTGTACACGTATGGTAACCCTAATCTTAATTTTTCCATTCCCCCACCTGTCCTTTTAGATAAGCATAGTTTGTTTTCTAAGCCTGTGAGTGTCTTTCTCTGTGGAAATATGTTCATTTGTGTCAGTTGTTAGATAACGCCTATAAGTGATATCATAGGGTATGTCTTTTGCTTTCCGACTTACCTCATGTTCTGTGATTATCTCTAGGCTCATCTATGGTGCCTCAAAGAGCAGTGTTTCATTGTTTTCCATGGCTAATAGTCCATTGTGTACATGGACCACTTCTTCTTTTTCCACTCATCTGGTGATGGACATTTTGGTTGCTTCCGTGTCTTGGCTATTGTGAAAATTCCTGCAGTGCAGCTGCTGAAGCCTGTGCCTTCTCGACTCTGGACTTGTCAGGTGAGAGTCTCAGCGGTGGGCCTGCTGAATGGAATGGTGGCTCAATTTTTACTTTGAAACACAGCTCCTTTCTGTTCTCATTATTGGCTGTTACCACTTTACATCTCACCAGCAGCTAGAGGGTACACAGTTCTCTAAAACCCCTTCGGCATTTGTTGTGTGCAGACTTTTAGCTGATGGTAGTTGGCATGTGTGAGTTGAAACCTTTTTGGAGGTTAGATTTGCATGAGTCTAATAATTCCTGATGTTGAGCTTTTATCCATTTTCCTCTTTTTTGAAAATGAGTGAGTAAAACTTACCGCTGCATACTATCTCCTTGAAAAATGTGCCAGTTTGGAATTTTTTCGGCCATTCCCTACCTCCACACAATTATGTAGGGCAGGTGTCCTTTACAGCCCTGAGTCCTTGTGAATGTTAAGTGACCATTAGCTGTGGGTTTAATGCCGCTCTTGCGGGAAACGGCCACAAGGCGGCAGCATTTCTACATTTCCAACTCTGGGTTTTTGGGCAACAGAGCTTTCCTGGAAATCGTGTTAGTAAGCTGCAAATTAGAGTGGAATGTGCCAGCGCAAACCCCCAAGAGCTTATATCTCCTAAATTGTTGTTTGTTTATTAAATTTAATTTTTATTAATTATCAGAGCAAATTTGATACAAATGTAGATTCTCCTAGGTGTACAGTTTCTGGTTCATCCTATCAATGTATCTGTCTATTCCTCTTTCGATCCTTTCCCGTGGATGTTATTATAGGCTGTTGAGTAGACCTCTCTTCGTATTCCATAGGCACGTTGTGATTATACATTTCATAAGTATTAGTGCATATCTGTTAACCCCCATGTCCTAGTTCATACAGTCCTTATTCCTTTCCATTTGGTTAAACATTAATTGGTTTTCTGAATCTATGCGTGTCCGTCTCTTGGAAATTATTTCATGGGTATCAATTTTTAGGTAACACCTATAAGTGATGTCCTAAGATGTCTGTCTTTCGGATTCTTTCTTACTTCAAGTTGGGTGATTATCTCTAGATCCTTCTATGATGGTGCCAACGGCACTGTTCCATGCTTTTTCATGGCTAATATTCCATTGTGTACATGGACGACTTCTTCTTGGTGCATTTTTCTGTTGATGGACATTTCGGTTTCTTCCAGGTCTTGGCTATGGTACGTGTTGCTGCAGTGCAGGATTGCCAGCCTGTGTCTTTTCGATTCTGGTCTAATCAGGTGAAAGGCCCATGAGTGGGCCTACCAGATCACATGGTAGCTCCATATTTACCCTTAAACGCACCTCCATTCTGTTCTCACTACTGGCTGTGACCAGGTTTCATCCCACCAGCAGCTAAAGGGTACGCGGTTCTCTAAAACCCCTTCAGCATTTATTCTTTGTAGACTTTTTGGCTGATGACCATTCTGACGGCTGTGAGGTGAACTTTCTTGTACACTGGATTTGCATGGCTTTATTGATTCCTGATGTTCAGCCTTTTTCCATTCCCATTTTGTTAACAAAAAAGAAAGAAAGTAAAAGAAACAGAAGAGAAATGTGCATAAACTATGCCTCTTGAAACTGTCGTTTTGAAATATGGACGTCTTTTGAATGTTTTGATCGATATACGACCCCAGGATTTTTTTTCAGGGAGGTGTCATTTACAGGCCTGCAATTATTTTGAATATCAACTGACCATTAGCGCTGGGATTAAAGCTGCTGTTGTGTGAAACGGCCACAAGGTGGCAGCAGTTCTCCTTTACCAAACCCGGTTACTAGGGCAACAGAACCTCAATGGAAGGCGTGTTCTAGGTTGTAATTTAGAATGGAATGTATCAGGAAAGCCCCTTCAATTTATGTCTCACTATTTCTTGTTTGTTTTTTTTAATTTAATTTTTATTTTTCATCACAGCAAGTTTGATTACAATGTTTGGCATGTTGTAGGTGTGCAAGATGTGGTTCTTTTACACATATACATATGTCTATTCTTCCTGGGATCCTTGTCCCATGTACGTTATGACAGAATGTTGAGTAGTCTTCTCTTGGTATTCCGTAGGTCTTTGGTGATTATATAGTTCACCTGTGTTTGTATATGTCTGTTAACCCCAATATCCTAATGTATCCAATCCTCACACCTTTCCATTGGTAAACCATAAGTTTGTTTAATGAATCTGTGATTGCCCTTCTCTGTGGAAATATCTTCACCGGTATCAATTTTTAGGTAACACCTATAAGTGATATCATACGATATGTGTCTCTCTCTTTCTGACTTAGTACGAGTCGCGTGACTACCTCTAGACGCATCTACGGTGCTGCACCTGGCATTGTGTCCTTTTTACCCTTGGCTAATATTCCCTCTGTACATGTACCAGTTCTTCTTTGTCCACTCATCTGTTGATGGACTTTTTGGTTGCTTCCATGTCTTGGCTATTGTAATAGAGCGGCAATGCACATTTGCCTGCCTGTGTCTTTCCAATTCTGTCTTCTTAGGTGATAGGCCCAGGAGTGGGCCTGCTGGATCATACAGTAGCAAAATGTTTACTTTACAAAGGCACCTTCATTCTGTTCTCATTAGTGGCTCTTACCAGGTTACGTCCCTCTTAAAGCTGAGGGTATGCACTTCTCCACAACACCTTCAGCATTTACTGTTTGTAGTGTTTTTTTGCTGATGTATATTCTGACCAGTGTGAGCTGATATACCTCTTTGGGGTTGGATTTGCATGCGTCTCATAAAACCTTGAAATTGAGCTTTCTGGCATGTCCTTTTTTTCCTTCAAACTGTGAGTACAGCTTACCTCTTCAAATTGTTTTCGTGAAGTATGTGTGACATTTAGAAATATTTTTGCCGTTACCTCCCTCAAGACATTTTGTGGGCAGGTTTCATTTACAGCCCTCCAGTACTGGTGCATATGAAGTGACCCTTAGCACCGGTTTTAAAGCTGCTGTTGCAGATAACGGCCAGAGGGCGGCAGCATTTCTGCTTTTCCCAATCTGGTAACTAGGGAAACAGACCTTCCTGGCAGTGGTGTTCCTCGGTTATATATTAGAGTGGAATGTGCCCGGAGAAACCCCCAAATGCTGATGTCTCCTTACTTATGTTTGTTTTCTAAATTGAATTTATATTTTTTATTGGAGTCATATTCCATTGCGTACATGGACCACTTGTTCTTGGTGCATTCCTCTGTTGATGGACATTTTCGTAGCTTCCAAGTGTTGTCTATGGTAAATATTGCTGGAGTGCAGGATTTTCAGCCTGTATCTTTTTTTATGGTTTTGATTTCTTTTGCGGTACGTGGGTCTCTCACTGCGGTGGCCCCTCCCGTTGCAGAGCAGAGGCTCCGGATGCACAGGCCCAGCAGCCATAGCTCACGGGACCAGCCTCTCCACGGCATGTGGGATCTTCCTGGACCGGGGCACGAACCCGTGTCCCCTGCATTGGCAGGCGGACTCTCAACGTCTGCGCCACCAGGGAAGCCCAGCCTGTTTAGTTTTGATTCTCATCCTGTCTGGCGATAGGCCCAGCAGTGGGTATGCTTGATTGAATGGTAGCTCAGTATTTACCTTTCCAAGGCACCTCCTTTGTGTTTTCCTTACTGGCTCTTACCATGTCCCACGTTGAACCAAGGGTAGGCATTTCTCCTCAAACCCTTCAGCATTTACTGTTAGCAGAATTTTTGCTGATGGCCATTCTGACTGGTGTGAGCTGATAGGTTTTTTGTAATTTGGATTTGCATGTCTTGAATTATTCCTAGTGCTCAGCATTTTTCCACGCCTTTTTAAAGTTCTGTTAAAATAACAGAAAGAAACAGAGAGTACAGTTAACCTCTGGAAATTGTCTTCCTGAAAGGTTGCCCTCTTTTGAATGTTTTGGTCAATTTTCGAACCCAGGATTGTTTCTGAGGTCAGGTGTCATTCATAGGCCTGTAATGAGTGTGAATATCTAGTGAGCATTAGCACTGGGTTTAAAGCTGCTGTTTTGGGAAACGGCCACAAGGCGGCAGCATTTCTCCATTCCCAAATCTGGTTCCTAGGGCAGCAGAGCCTTTCTGGAAGTCCTGTTCCTAGGTTGGAAATTAAAATGGAATGTGCCAGGAGAAACCCCAATAAGTTTATGTCACATTACTTCTTGTTTTAGTTTTTTTAATCGGGGTAATGATTAGAATACTGTTTGTCCTCAGTGTACACAATCTGGTTCATTTGTGCATAACATATATATATATATATATATATATATATATATATATATATATATATATATATGTATATATATATATATATATATATTCATGTACAGAGCCACTTCCCGTGTAAATTATTGCAGAGTTTTCCATAGACATCCCTTGCTATATGGTCGGTCTTTCTGTTATATGTATTTAATAGGTATTTGTACACGTATGGTAACCCTAATCTTAATTTTTCCATTCCCCCACCTGTCCTTTTAGATAAGCATAGTTTGTTTTCTAAGCCTGTGAGTGTCTTTCTCTGTGGAAATATGTTCATTTGTGTCAGTTGTTAGATAACGCCTATAAGTGATATCATAGGGTATGTCTTTTGCTTTCCGACTTACCTCATGTTCTGTGATTATCTCTAGGCTCATCTATGGTGCCTCAAAGAGCAGTGTTTCATTGTTTTCCATGGCTAATAGTCCATTGTGTACATGGACCACTTCTTCTTTTTCCACTCATCTGGTGATGGACATTTTGGTTGCTTCCGTGTCTTGGCTATTGTGAAAATTCCTGCAGTGCAGCTGCTGAAGCCTGTGCCTTCTCGACTCTGGACTTGTCAGGTGAGAGTCTCAGCGGTGGGCCTGCTGAATGGAATGGTGGCTCAATTTTTACTTTGAAACACAGCTCCTTTCTGTTCTCATTATTGGCTGTTACCACTTTACATCTCACCAGCAGCTAGAGGGTACACAGTTCTCTAAAACCCCTTCGGCATTTGTTGTGTGCAGACTTTTAGCTGATGGTAGTTGGCATGTGTGAGTTGAAACCTTTTTGGAGGTTAGATTTGCATGAGTCTAATAATTCCTGATGTTGAGCTTTTATCCATTTTCCTCTTTTTTGAAAATGAGTGAGTAAAACTTACCGCTGCATACTATCTCCTTGAAAAATGTGCCAGTTTGGAATTTTTTCGGCCATTCCCTACCTCCACACAATTATGTAGGGCAGGTGTCCTTTACAGCCCTGAGTCCTTGTGAATGTTAAGTGACCATTAGCTGTGGGTTTAATGCCGCTCTTGCGGGAAACGGCCACAAGGCGGCAGCATTTCTACATTTCCAACTCTGGGTTTTTGGGCAACAGAGCTTTCCTGGAAATCGTGTTAGTAAGCTGCAAATTAGAGTGGAATGTGCCAGCGCAAACCCCCAAGAGCTTATATCTCCTAAATTGTTGTTTGTTTATTAAATTTAATTTTTATTAATTATCAGAGCAAATTTGATACAAATGTAGATTCTCCTAGGTGTACAGTTTCTGGTTCATCCTATCAATGTATCTGTCTATTCCTCTTTCGATCCTTTCCCGTGGATGTTATTATAGGCTGTTGAGTAGACCTCTCTTCGTATTCCATAGGCACGTTGTGATTATACATTTCATAAGTATTAGTGCATATCTGTTAACCCCCATGTCCTAGTTCATACAGTCCTTATTCCTTTCCATTTGGTTAAACATTAATTGGTTTTCTGAATCTATGCGTGTCCGTCTCTTGGAAATTATTTCATGGGTATCAATTTTTAGGTAACACCTATAAGTGATGTCCTAAGATGTCTGTCTTTCGGATTCTTTCTTACTTCAAGTTGGGTGATTATCTCTAGATCCTTCTATGATGGTGCCAACGGCACTGTTCCATGCTTTTTCATGGCTAATATTCCATTGTGTACATGGACGACTTCTTCTTGGTGCATTTTTCTGTTGATGGACATTTCGGTTTCTTCCAGGTCTTGGCTATGGTACGTGTTGCTGCAGTGCAGGATTGCCAGCCTGTGTCTTTTCGATTCTGGTCTAATCAGGTGAAAGGCCCATGAGTGGGCCTACCAGATCACATGGTAGCTCCATATTTACCCTTAAACGCACCTCCATTCTGTTCTCACTACTGGCTGTGACCAGGTTTCATCCCACCAGCAGCTAAAGGGTACGCGGTTCTCTAAAACCCCTTCAGCATTTATTCTTTGTAGACTTTTTGGCTGATGACCATTCTGACGGCTGTGAGGTGAACTTTCTTGTACACTGGATTTGCATGGCTTTATTGATTCCTGATGTTCAGCCTTTTTCCATTCCCATTTTGTTAACAAAAAAGAAAGAAAGTAAAAGAAACAGAAGAGAAATGTGCATAAACTATGCCTCTTGAAACTGTCGTTTTGAAATATGGACGTCTTTTGAATGTTTTGATCGATATACGACCCCAGGATTTTTTTTCAGGGAGGTGTCATTTACAGGCCTGCAATTATTTTGAATATCAACTGACCATTAGCGCTGGGATTAAAGCTGCTGTTGTGTGAAACGGCCACAAGGTGGCAGCAGTTCTCCTTTACCAAACCCGGTTACTAGGGCAACAGAACCTCAATGGAAGGCGTGTTCTAGGTTGTAATTTAGAATGGAATGTATCAGGAAAGCCCCTTCAATTTATGTCTCACTATTTCTTGTTTGTTTTTTTTAATTTAATTTTTATTTTTCATCACAGCAAGTTTGATTACAATGTTTGGCATGTTGTAGGTGTGCAAGATGTGGTTCTTTTACACATATACATATGTCTATTCTTCCTGGGATCCTTGTCCCATGTACGTTATGACAGAATGTTGAGTAGTCTTCTCTTGGTATTCCGTAGGTCTTTGGTGATTATATAGTTCACCTGTGTTTGTATATGTCTGTTAACCCCAATATCCTAATGTATCCAATCCTCACACCTTTCCATTGGTAAACCATAAGTTTGTTTAATGAATCTGTGATTGCCCTTCTCTGTGGAAATATCTTCACCGGTATCAATTTTTAGGTAACACCTATAAGTGATATCATACGATATGTGTCTCTCTCTTTCTGACTTAGTACGAGTCGCGTGACTACCTCTAGACGCATCTACGGTGCTGCACCTGGCATTGTGTCCTTTTTACCCTTGGCTAATATTCCCTCTGTACATGTACCAGTTCTTCTTTGTCCACTCATCTGTTGATGGACTTTTTGGTTGCTTCCATGTCTTGGCTATTGTAATAGAGCGGCAATGCACATTTGCCTGCCTGTGTCTTTCCAATTCTGTCTTCTTAGGTGATAGGCCCAGGAGTGGGCCTGCTGGATCATACAGTAGCAAAATGTTTACTTTACAAAGGCACCTTCATTCTGTTCTCATTAGTGGCTCTTACCAGGTTACGTCCCTCTTAAAGCTGAGGGTATGCACTTCTCCACAACACCTTCAGCATTTACTGTTTGTAGTGTTTTTTTGCTGATGTATATTCTGACCAGTGTGAGCTGATATACCTCTTTGGGGTTGGATTTGCATGCGTCTCATAAAACCTTGAAATTGAGCTTTCTGGCATGTCCTTTTTTTCCTTCAAACTGTGAGTACAGCTTACCTCTTCAAATTGTTTTCGTGAAGTATGTGTGACATTTAGAAATATTTTTGCCGTTACCTCCCTCAAGACATTTTGTGGGCAGGTTTCATTTACAGCCCTCCAGTACTGGTGCATATGAAGTGACCCTTAGCACCGGTTTTAAAGCTGCTGTTGCAGATAACGGCCAGAGGGCGGCAGCATTTCTGCTTTTCCCAATCTGGTAACTAGGGAAACAGACCTTCCTGGCAGTGGTGTTCCTCGGTTATATATTAGAGTGGAATGTGCCCGGAGAAACCCCCAAATGCTGATGTCTCCTTACTTATGTTTGTTTTCTAAATTGAATTTATATTTTTTATTGGAGTCATATTCCATTGCGTACATGGACCACTTGTTCTTGGTGCATTCCTCTGTTGATGGACATTTTCGTAGCTTCCAAGTGTTGTCTATGGTAAATATTGCTGGAGTGCAGGATTTTCAGCCTGTATCTTTTTTTATGGTTTTGATTTCTTTTGCGGTACGTGGGTCTCTCACTGCGGTGGCCCCTCCCGTTGCAGAGCAGAGGCTCCGGATGCACAGGCCCAGCAGCCATAGCTCACGGGACCAGCCTCTCCACGGCATGTGGGATCTTCCTGGACCGGGGCACGAACCCGTGTCCCCTGCATTGGCAGGCGGACTCTCAACGTCTGCGCCACCAGGGAAGCCCAGCCTGTTTAGTTTTGATTCTCATCCTGTCTGGCGATAGGCCCAGCAGTGGGTATGCTTGATTGAATGGTAGCTCAGTATTTACCTTTCCAAGGCACCTCCTTTGTGTTTTCCTTACTGGCTCTTACCATGTCCCACGTTGAACCAAGGGTAGGCATTTCTCCTCAAACCCTTCAGCATTTACTGTTAGCAGAATTTTTGCTGATGGCCATTCTGACTGGTGTGAGCTGATAGGTTTTTTGTAATTTGGATTTGCATGTCTTGAATTATTCCTAGTGCTCAGCATTTTTCCACGCCTTTTTAAAGTTCTGTTAAAATAACAGAAAGAAACAGAGAGTACAGTTAACCTCTGGAAATTGTCTTCCTGAAAGGTTGCCCTCTTTTGAATGTTTTGGTCAATTTTCGAACCCAGGATTGTTTCTGAGGTCAGGTGTCATTCATAGGCCTGTAATGAGTGTGAATATCTAGTGAGCATTAGCACTGGGTTTAAAGCTGCTGTTTTGGGAAACGGCCACAAGGCGGCAGCATTTCTCCATTCCCAAATCTGGTTCCTAGGGCAGCAGAGCCTTTCTGGAAGTCCTGTTCCTAGGTTGGAAATTAAAATGGAATGTGCCAGGAGAAACCCCAATAAGTTTATGTCACATTACTTCTTGTTTTAGTTTTTTTAATCGGGGTAATGATTAGAATACTGTTTGTCCTCAGTGTACACAATCTGGTTCATTTGTGCATAACATATATATATATATATATATATATATATATATATATATATATATATTCATGTACAGAGCCACTTCCCGTGTAAATTATTGCAGAGTTTTCCATAGACATCCCTTGCTATATGGTCGGTCTTTCTGTTATATGTATTTAATAGGTATTTGTACACGTATGGTAACCCTAATCTTAATTTTTCCATTCCCCCCACCTGTCCTTTTAGATAAGCATAGTTTGTTTTCTAAGCCTGTGAGTGTCTTTCTCTGTGGAAATATGTTCATTTGTGTCAGTTGTTAGATAACGCCTATAAGTGATATCATAGGATATGCCTTTTGCTTTCCGAATTACCTCATGTTCTGTGATTATCTCTAGGCTCATCTATGGTGCCTCAAAGAACAGTGTTTCATTGTTTTCCATGGCTAATAGTCCATTGTGTACATGGACCACTTCTTCTTTTTCCACTCATCTGGTGATGGACATTTTGGTTGCTTCCGTGTCTTGGCTATTGTGAAAATTCCTGCAGTGCAGCTGCTGAAGCCTGTGCCTTCTCGACTCTGGACTTGTCAGGTGAGAGTCTCAGCGGTGGGCCTGCTGAATGGAATGGTGGCTCAATTTTTACTTTGAAACACAGCTCCTTTCTGTTCTCATTATTGGCTGTTACCACTTTACATCTCACCAGCAGCTAGAGGGTACACAGTTCTCTAAAACCCCTTCGGCATTTGTTGTGTGCAGACTTTTAGCTGATGGTAGTTGGCATGTGTGAGTTGAAACCTTTTTGGAGGTTAGATTTGCATGAGTCTAATAATTCCTGATGTTGAGCTTTTATCCATTTTCCTCTTTTTTGAAAATGAGTGAGTAAAACTTACCGCTGCATACTATCTCCTTGAAAAATGTGCCAGTTTGGAATTTTTTCGGCCATTCCCTACCTCCGCACAATTATGTAGGGCAGGTGTCCTTTACAGCCCTGAGTCCTTGTGAATGTTAAGTGACCATTAGCTGTGGGTTTAATGCCGCTCTTGCGGGAAACGGCCACAAGGCGGCAGCATTTCTACATTTCCAACTCTGGGTTTTTGGGCAACAGAGCTTTCCTGGAAATCGTGTTAGTAAGCTGCAAATTAGAGTGGAATGTGCCAGCGCAAACCCCCAAGAGCTTATATCTCCTAAATTGTTGTTTGTTTATTAAATTTAATTTTTATTAATTATCAGAGCAAATTTGATACAAATGTAGATTCTCCTAGGTGTACAGTTTCTGGTTCATCCTATCAATGTATCTGTCTATTCCTCTTTCGATCCTTTCCCGTGGATGTTACTATAGGGTGTTGAGTAGACCTCTCTTCGTATTCCATAGGCACGTTGTGATTATACACTTCATAAGTATTAGTGCATATCTGTTAACCCCCATGTCCTAGTTCATACATTCCTTATTCCTTTCCATTTGGTTAAACATTAATTGGTTTTCTGAATCTATGCGTGTCCGTCTCTTGGAAATTATTTCATGGGTATCAATTTTTAGGTAACACCTATAAGTGATGTCCTAAGATGTCTGTCTTTCGGATTCTTTCTTACTTCAAGTTGGGTGATTATCTCTAGATCCTTCTATGATGGTGCCAACGGCACTGTTCCATGCTTTTTCATGGCTAATATTCCATTGTGTACGTGGACGACTTCTTCTTGGTGCATTTTTCTGTTGATGGACATTTCGGTTTCTTCCAGGTCTTGGCTATGGTACGTGTTGCTGCAGTGCAGGATTGCCAGCCTGTGTCTTTTCGATTCTGGTCTAATCAGGTGAAAGGCCCATGAGTGGGCCTACCAGATCACATGGTAGCTCCATATTTACCCTTAAACGCACCTCCATTCTGTTCTCACTACTGGCTATGACCAGGTTTCATCCCACCAGCAGCTAAAGGGTACGCGGTTCTCTAAAACCCCTTCAGCATTTATTCTTTGTAGACTTTTTGGCTGATGACCATTCTGACGGCTGTGAGGTGAACTTTTTTGTACACTGGATTTGCATGGCTTTATTGATTCCTGATGTTCAGCCTTTTTCCATTCCCATTTTGTTAACAAAAAAGAAAGAAAGTAAAAGAAACAGAAGAGAAATGTGCATAAACTATGCCTCTTGAAACTGTCGTTTTGAAATATGGACGTCTTTTGAATGTTTTGATCGATATACGACCCCAGGATTTTTTTTCAGGGAGGTGTCATTTACAGGCCTGCAATTATTTTGAATATCAACTGACCATTAGCGCTGGGATTAAAGCTGCTGTTGTGTGAAATGGCCACAAGGTGGCAGCAGTTCTCCTTTACCAAACCCGGTTACTAGGGCAACAGAACCTCAAAGGAAGGCGTGTTCTAGGTTGTAATTTAGAATGGAATGTATCAGGAAAGCCCCTTCAATTTATGTCTCACTATTTCTTGTTTGTTTTGTTTAATTTAATTTTTATTTTTCATCACAGCAAGTTGGATTACAATGTTTGGCATGTTGTAGGTGTGCAAGATGTGGTTCTTTTACACATATACATATGTCTATTCTTCCTGGGATCCTTGTCCCATGTACGTTATGACAGAATGTTGAGTAGTCTTCTCTTGGTATTCCGTAGGTCTTTGGTGATTATATAGTTCACCTGTGTTTGTATATGTCTGTTAACCCCAATATCCTAATGTATCCAATCCTCACACCTTTCCATTGGTGAACCATAAGTTTGTTTAATGAATCTGTGATTGCCCTTCTCTGTGGAAATATCTTCACCGGTATCAATTTTTAGGTAACACCTATAAGTGATATCATACGATATGTGTCTCTCTCTTTCTGACTTAGTACGAGTCGCGTGACTACCTCTAGACGCATCTACGGTGCTGCACCTGGCATTGTGTCCTTTTTTCCCTTGGCTAATATTCCCTCTGTACATGTACCAGTTCTTCTTTGTCCACTCATCTGTTGATGGACTGTTTGGTTGCTTCCATGTCTTGGCTATTGTAATAGAGCAGCAATGCACATTTGCCTGCCTGTGTCTTTCCAATTCTGTCTTCTTAGGTGATAGGCCCAGGAGTGGGCCTGCTGGATCATACAGTAGCAAAATGTTTACTTTACAAAGGCACCTCCATTCTGTTCTCATTAGTGGCTCTTACCAGGTTACGTCCCTCTTAAAGCTGAGGGTATGCACTTCTCCACAACACCTTCAGCATTTACTGTTTGTAGTGTTTTTTTGCTGATGTATATTCTGACCAGTGTGAGCTGATATACCTCTTTGGGGTTGGATTTGCATGCGTCTCATAAAACCTTGAAATTGAGCTTTCTGGCATGTCCTTTTTTTTCTTCAAACTGTGAGTAGAGCTTACCTCTTCAAATTGTTTTCGTGAAGTATGTGTGACATTTAGAAATATTTTGGCCATTACCTCCCTCAAGACATTTTGTGGGCAGGTTTCATTTACAGCCCTCCAGTACTGGTGCATATGAAGTGACCCTTAGCACCGGTTTTAAAGCTGCTGTTGCAGGTAACGGCCAGAGGGCGGCAGCATTTCTGCTTTTCCCAATCTGGTAACTAGGGAAACAGACCTTCCTGGCAGTGGTGTTCCTCGGTTATATATTAGAGTGGAATGTGCCCGGAGAAACCCCCAAATGCTGATGTCTCCTTACTTATGTTTGTTTTCTAAATTGAATTTATATTTTTTATTGGAGTCATATTCCATTGCGTACATGGACCACTTGTTCTTGGTGCATTCCTCTGTTGATGGACATTTTCGTAGCTTCCAAGTGTTGTGTATGGTAAATATTGCTGGAGTGCAGGATTTTCAGCCTGTATCTTTTTTTATGGTTTTGATTTCTTTTGCGGTACGTGGGCCTCTCACTGCGGTGGCCCCTCCCGTTGCAGAGCAGAGGCTCCGGATGCACAGGCCCAGCAGCCATAGCTCACGGGACCAGCCTCTCCACGGCATGTGGGATCTTCCTGGACTGGGGCACGAACCCGTGTCCCCTGCATCGGCAGGCGGACTCTCAACGTCTGCGCCACCAGGGAAGCCCAGCCTGTTTAGTTTTGATTCTCATCCTGTCAGGCGATAGGCCCAGCAGTGGGTATGCTTGATTGAATGGTAGCTCAGTATTTACCTTTCCAAGGCACCTCCTTTGTGTTTTCCTTACTGGCTCTTACCATGTCCCACGTTGAACCAAGGGTAGGCATTTCTCCTCAAACCCTTCAGCATTTACTGTTAGCAGAATTTTTGCTGATGGCCATTCTGACTGGTGTGAGCTGATAGGTTTTTTGTAATTTGGATTTGCATGTCTTGAATTATTCCTAGTGCTCAGCATTTTTCCACGCCTTTTTAAAGTTCTGTTAAAATAACAGAAAGAAACAGAGAGTACAGTTAACCTCTGGAAATTGTCTTCCTGAAAGGTTGCCCTCTTTTGAATTTCTTGGTCAATTTTCGAACCCAGGAGTGTTTCTGAGGTCAGGTGTCATTCATAGGCCTGTAATGAGTGTGAATATCTAGTGAGCATTAGCACTGGGTTTAAAGCTGCTGTTTTGGGAAACGGCCACAAGGCGGCAGCCTTTCTCCATTCCCAAATCTGGTTCCTAGGGCAGCAGAGCCTTTCTGGAAGTCCTGTTCCTAGGTTGGAAATTAAAATGGAATGTGCCAGGAGAAACCCCAATAAGTTTATGTGACATTACTTCTTGTTTTAGTTTTTTTAATCGGGGTAATGATTAGAATACTGTTTGTCCTCAGTGTACACAATCTGGTTCATTTGTGCATAACATATATATATATATATATATATATATATATATTCATGTACAGAGCCACTTCCCGTGTAAATTATTGCAGAGTTTTCCATAGACATCCCTTGCTATATGGTCGGTCTTTCTGTTATATGTATTTAATAGGTATTTGTACACGTATGGTAACCCTAATCTTAATTTTTCCATTCCCCCCACCTGTCCTTTTAGATAAGCATAGTTTGTTTTCTAAGCCTGTGAGTGTCTTTCTCTGTGGAAATATGTTCATTTGTGTCAGTTGTTAGATAACGCCTATAAGTGATATCATAGGATATGTCTTTTTCTTTCCGACTTACCTCATGTTCTGTGATTATGTCTAGGCTCATCTATGGTGCCTCAAAGAGCAGTGTTTCATTGTTTTCCATGGCTAATAGTCCATTGTGTACATGGACCACTTCTTCTTTTTCCACTCATCTGGTGATGGACATTTTGGTTGCTTCCGTGTCTTGGCTATTGTGAAAATTCCTGCAGTGCAGCTGCTGAAGCCTGTGCCTTCTCGACTCTGGACTTGTCAGGTGAGAGTCTCAGCGGTGGGCCTGCTGAATGGAATGGTGGCTCAATTTTTACTTTGAAACACAGCTCCTTTCTGTTCTCATTATTGGCTGTTACCACTTTACATCTCACCAGCAGCTAGAGGGTACACAGTTCTCTAAAACCCCTTCGGCATTTGTTGTGTGCAGACTTTTAGCTGATGGTAGTTGGCATGTGTGAGTTGAAACCTTTTTGGAGGTTAGATTTGCATGAGTCTAATAATTCCTGATGTTGAGCTTTTATCCATTTTCCTCTTTTTTGAAAATGAGTGAGTAAAACTTACCGCTGCATACTATCTCCTTGAAAAATGTGCCAGTTTGGAATTTTTTCGGCCATTCCCTACCTCCGCACAATTATGTAGGGCAGGTGTCCTTTACAGCCCTGAGTCCTTGTGAATGTTAAGTGACCATTAGCTGTGGGTTTAATGCCGCTCTTGCGGGAAACGGCCACAAGGCGGCAGCATTTCTACATTTGCAACTCTGGGTTTTTGGGCAACAGAGCTTTCCTGGAAATCGTGTTAGTAAGCTGCAAATTAGAGTGGAATGTGCCAGCGCAAACCCCCAAGAGCTTATATCTCCTAAATTGTTGTTTGTTTATTAAATTTAATTTTTATTAATTATCAGAGCACATTTGATACAAATGTAGATTCTCCTAGGTGTACAGTTTCTGGTTCATCCTATCAATGTATCTGTCTATTCCTCTTTCGATCCTTTCCCGTGGATGTTACTATAGGGTGTTGAGTAGACCTCTCTTCGTATTCCATAGGCACGTTGTGATTATACATTTCATAAGTATTAGTGCATATCTGTTAACCCCCATGTCCTAGTTCATACATTCCTTATTCCTTTCCATTTGGTTAAACATTAATTGGTTTTCTGAATCTATGCGTGTCCGTCTCTTGGAAATTATTTCATGGGTATCAATTTTTAGGTAACACCTATAAGTGATGTCCTAAGATGTCTGTCTTTCGGATTCTTTCTTACTTCAAGTTGGGTGATTATCTCTAGATCCTTCTATGATGGTGCCAACGGCACTGTTCCATGCTTTTTCATGGCTAATATTCCATTGTGTACGTGGACGACTTCTTCTTGGTGCATTTTTCTGTTGATGGACATTTCGGTTTCTTCCAGGTCTTGGCTATGGTACGTGTTGCTGCAGTGCAGGATTGCCAGCCTGTGTCTTTTCGATTCTGGTCTAATCAGGTGAAAGGCCCATGAGTGGGCCTACCAGATCACATGGTAGCTCCATATTTACCCTTAAACGCACCTCCATTCTGTTCTCACTACTGGCTGTGACCAGGTTTCATCCCACCAGCAGCTAAAGGGTACGCGGTTCTCTAAAACCCCTTCAGCATTTATTCTTTGTAGACTTTTTGGCTGATGACCATTCTGACGGCTGTGAGGTGAACTTTCTTGTACACTGGATTTGCATGGCTTTATTGATTCCTGATGTTCAGCCTTTTTCCATTCCCATTTTGTTAACAAAAAAGAAAGAAAGTAAAAGAAACAGAAGAGAAATGTGCATAAACTATGCCTCTTGAAACTGTCGTTTTGAAATATGGACGTCTTTTGAATGTTTTGATCGATATACGACCCCAGGACTTTTTTTCAGGGAGGTGTCATTTACAGGCCTGCAATTATTTTGAATATCAACTGACCATTAGCGCTGGGATTAAAGCTGCTGTTGTGTGAAACGGCCACAAGGTGGCAGCAGTTCTCCTTTACCAAACCCGGTTACTTGGGCAACAGAACCTCAATGGAAGGCGTGTTCTAGGTTGTAATTTAGAATGGAATGTATCAGGAAAGCCCCTTCAATTTATGTCTCACTATTTCTTGTTTGTTTTTTTTAATTTAATTTTTATTTTTCATCACAGCAAGTTGGATTACAATGTTTGGCATGTTGTAGGTGTGCAAGATGTGGTTCTTTTACACATATACATATGTCTATTCTTCCTGGGATCCTTGTCCCATGTACGTTATGACAGAGTGTTGAGTAGTCTTCTCTTGGTATTCCGTAGGTCTTTGGTGATTATATAGTTCACCTGTGTTTGTATATGTCTGTTAACCCCAATATCCTAATGTATCCAATCCTCACACCTTTCCATTGGTGAACCATAAGTTTGTTTAATGAATCTGTGATTGCCCTTCTCTGTGGAAATATCTTCACTGCTATCAATTTTTAGGTAACACCTATAAGTGATATCATACGATATGTGTCTCTCTCTTTCTGACTTAGTACGAGTCGCGTGACTACCTCTAGACTCATCTACGGTGCTGCACATGGCATTGTGTCCTTTTTACCCTTGGCTAATATTCCCTCTGTACATGTACCAGTTCTTCTTTGTCCACTCATCTGTTGAGGGACTTGTTGGTTGCTTCCATGTCTTGGCTATTGTAATAGAGCGGCAATGCACATTTGCCTGCCTGTGTCTTTCCAATTCTGTCTTCTTAGGTGATAGGCCCAGGAGTGGGCCTGCTGGATCACACAGTAGCAAAATGTTTACTTTACAAAGGCACCTCCATTCTGTTCTCATTAGTGGCTCTTACCAGGTTACGTCCCTCTTAAAGCTGAGGGTATGCACTTCTCCACAACACCTTCAGCATTTACTGTTTGTAGTGTTTTTTTGCTGATGTATATTCTGACCAGTGTGAGCTGATATACCTCTTTGGGGTTGGATTTGCATGTGTCTCATAAACCCTTGAAATTGAGCTTTCTGGCATGTCCTTTTTTTCTTCAAACTGTGAGTACAGCTTACCTCTTCAAATTGTTTTCGTGAAGTGTGTGTGACATTTAGAAATATTTTGGCCATTACCTCCCTCAAGACATTTTGTGGGCAGGTTTCATTTACAGCCCTCCAGTACTGGTGCATATGAAGTGACCCTTAGCACAGGTTTTAAAGCTGCTGTTGCAGGTAACGGCCAGAGGGCGGCAGCATTTCTTTCATTATGTCTTTTGCTTTCCGACTTACCTCATGTTCTGTGATTATCTCTAGGCAGCATTTCTGCTTTTCCCAATCTGGTAACTAGGCGAACAGACCTTCCTGGCAGTGGTGTTCCTCGGTTATATATTAGAGTGGAATGTGCCCGGAGAAACCCCCAAATGCTGATGTCTCCTTACTTATGTTTGTTTTCTAAATTGAATTTATATTTTTTATTGGAGTCATATTCCATTGCATACATGGACCACTTGTTTTTGGTGCATTCCTCTGTTGATGGACATTTTCGTAGCTTCCAATTGTTGTCTATGGTAAATATTGCTGGAGTGCAGGATTTTCAGCCTGTATCTTTTTTTATGGTTTTGATTTCTTTTGCGGTACGCGGGCCACTCACTGCGGTGGCCCCTCCCGTTGCAGAGCAGAGGCTCCGGATGCACAGGCCCAGCAGCCATAGCTCACGGGACCAGCCTCTCCAAGGCATGTGGGATCTTCCCGGACCGGGGCACGAACCCGTGTCCCCTGCATCGGCAGGCGGACTCTCAACGTCTGTGCCACCAGGGAAGCCCAGCCTGTTTAGTTTTGATTCTCATCCTGTCAGGTGATAGGCCCAGCAGTGGGTATGCTTGATTGAATGGTAGCTCAGTATTTACCTTTCCAAGGCACCTCCTTTGTGTTTTCCTTACTGGGTCTTACCATGTCCCACGTTGAACCAAGGGTAGGCATTTCTCCTCAAACCCTTCAGCATTTACTGTTTGCAGCATTTTTGCTGATGGCCATTCTGACTGGTGTGAGCTGATAGGTTTTTTGTAATTTGGATTTGCATGTCTTGAATTATTCCTAGTGTTCAGCATTTTTCCACGCCTTTTTAAAGTTCTGTTAAAATAACAGAAAGAAACAGAGAGTACAGTTAACCTCTGGAAATTGTCTTCTTGAAAGGTTGCCCTCTTTTGAATGTTTTGGTCAATTTTCGAACCCAGGATTGTTTCTGAGGTCAGGTGTCATTCATAGGCCTGTAATGAGTGTGAATATCTAGTGAGCATTAGCACTGGGTTTAAAGCTGCTGTTTTGGGAAACGGCCACAAGGCGGCAGCATTTCTCCATTCCCAAATCTGGTTCCTAGGGCAGCAGAGCCTTTCTGGAAGTCCTGTTCCTAGGTTGTAAATTAAAATGGAATGTGCCAGGAGAAACCCCAATAAGTTTATGTCACATTACTTCTTGTTTTAGTTTTTTTAATCGGGGTAATGATTAGAATACTGTTTGTCCTCAGTGTACACAATCTGGTTCATTTGTGCATAACATATATATATATATATATATATATATATATATATATATATATATATATATATATATATATATATATATATTCATGTACAGAGCCACTTCCCGTGTAAATTATTGCAGAATTTTCCATAGACATCCCTTGCTATATGGTCGGTCTTTGTGTTATATGTATTTAATAGGTATTTGTACATGTATGGTAACCCTAATCTTAATTTTTCCATTCCCCCACCTGTCCTTTTAGATAAGCATAGTTTGTTTTCTAAGCCTGTGAGTGTCTTTCTCTGTGGAAATATGTTCATTTGTGTCAGTTGTTAGATAACGCCTATAAGTGATATCATAGGATATGTCTTTTGCTTTCCGACTTACCTCATGTTCTGTGATTATGTCTAGGCTCATCTATGGTGCCTCAAAGAGCAGTGTTTCATTGTTTTCCATGGCTAATAGTCCATTGTGTACATGGACCACTTCTTCTTTTTCCACTCATCTGGTGATGGATATTTTGGTTGCTTCCGTGTCTTGGCTATTGTGAAAATTCCTGCAGTGCAGCTGCTGAAGCCTGTGCCTTCTCGACTCTGGACTTGTCAGGTGAGAGTCTCAGCGGTGGGCCTGCTGAATGGAATAGTGGCTCAATTTTTACTTTGAAACACAGCTCCTTTCTGTTCTCATTATTGGCTGTTACCACTTTACATCTCACCAGCAGCTAGAGGGTACACAGTTCTCTAAAACCCCTTCAGCATTTGTTGTGTGCAGACTTTTAGCTGATGGTAGTTGGCATGTGTGAGTTGAAACCTTTTTGGAGGTTAGATTTGCATGAGTCTAATAATTCCTGATGTTGAGCTTTTATCCATTTTCCTCTTTTTTGAAAATGAGTGAGTAAAACTTACCGCTGCATACTATCTCCTTGAAAAATGTGCCAGTTTGGAATTTTTTCGGCCATTCCCTACCTCCGCACAATTATGTAGGGCAGGTGTCCTTTACAGCCCTGAGTCCTTGTGAATGTTAAGTGACCATTAGCTGTGGGTTTAATGCCGCTCTTGCGGGAAACGGCCACAAGGCGGCAGCATTTCTACATTTCCAACTCTGGGTTTTTGGGCAACAGAGCTTTCCTGGAAATCGTGTTAGTAAGCTGCAAATTAGAGTGGAATGTGCCAGCGCAAACCCCCAAGAGCTTATATCTCCTAAATTGTTGTTTGTTTATTAAATTTAATTTTTATTAATTATCAGAGCAAATTTGATACAAATGTAGATTCTCCTAGGTGTACAGTTTCTGGTTCATCCTATCAATGTATCTGTCTATTCCTCTTTCGATCCTTTCCCGTGGATGTTATTATAGGGTGTTGAGTAGACCTCTCTTCGTATTCCATAGGCACTTTGTGATTATACATTTCATAAGTATTAGTGCATATCTGTTAACCCCCATGTCCTAGTTCATACATTCCTTATTCCTTTCCATTTGGTTAAACATTAATTGGTTTTCTGAATCTATGTGTGTCCGTCTCTTGGAAATTATTTCATGGGTATCAATTTTTAGGTAACACCTATAAGTGATGTCGTAAGATGTCTGTCTTTCGGTTTCTTTCTTACTTCAAGTTGGGTGATTATCTCTAGATCCTTCTATGATGGTGCCAACGGCACTGTTCCATGCTTTTTCATGGCTAATATTCCATTGTGTACATGGACGACTTCTTCTTGGTGCATTTTTCTGTTGATGGACATTTCGGTTTCTTCCAGGTCTTGGCTATGGTACGTGTTGCTGCAGTGCAGGATTGCCAGCCTGTGTCTTTTCGATTCTGGTCTAATCAGGTGAAAGGCCCATGAGTGGGCCTACCAGATCACATGGTAGCTCCATATTTACCCTTAAACGCACCTCCATTCTGTTCTCACTACTGGCTGTGACCAGGTTTCATCCCACCAGCAGCTAAAGGGTACGCGGTTCTCTAAAACCCCTTCAGCATTTATTCTTTGTAGACTTTTTGGCTGATGACCATTCTGACGGCTGTGAGGTGAACTTTCTTGTACACTGGATTTGCATGGCTTTATTGATTCCTGATGTTCAGCCTTTTTCCATTCCCATTTTGTTAACAAAAAAGAAAGAAAGTAAAAGAAACAGAAGACAAATGTGCATAAACTATGCCTCTTGAAACTGTCGTTTTGAAATATGGACGTCTTTTGAATGTTTTGATCGATATATGACCCCAGGACTTTTTTTCAGGGAGGTGTCATTTACAGGCCTGCAATTATTTTGAATATCAACTGACCATTAGCGCTGGGATTAAAGCTGCTGTTGTGTGAAACGGCCACAAGGTGGCAGCAGTTCTCCTTTACCAAACCCGGTTACTTGGGCAACAGAACCTCAATGGAAGGCGTGTTCTAGGTTGTAATTTAGAATGGAATGTATCAGGAAAGCCCCTTCAATTTATGTCTCACTATTTCTTGTTTGTTTTTTTTAATTTAATTTTTATTTTTCATCACAGCAAGTTGGATTACAATGTTTGGCATGTTGTAGGTGTGCAAGATGTGGTTCTTTTACACATATACATATGTCTATTCTTCCTGGGATCCTTGTCCCATGTACGTTATGACAGAGTGTTGAGTAGTCTTCTCTTGGTATTCCGTAGGTCTTTGGTGATTATATAGTTCACCTGTGTTTGTATATGTCTGTTAACCCCAATATCCTAATGTATCCAATCCTCACACCTTTCCATTGGTGAACCATAAGTTTGTTTAATGAATCTGTGATTGCCCTTCTCTGTGGAAATATCTTCACTGCTATCAATTTTTAGGTAACACCTATAAGTGATATCATACGATATGTGTCTCTCTCTTTCTGACTTAGTACGAGTCGCGTGACTACCTCTAGACTCATCTACGGTGCTGCACATGGCATTGTGTCCTTTTTACCCTTGGCTAATATTCCCTCTGTACATGTACCAGTTCTTCTTTGTCCACTCATCTGTTGAGGGACTTGTTGGTTGCTTCCATGTCTTGGCTATTGTAATAGAGCGGCAATGCACATTTGCCTGCCTGTGTCTTTCCAATTCTGTCTTCTTAGGTGATAGGCCCAGGAGTGGGCCTGCTGGATCACACAGTAGCAAAATGTTTACTTTACAAAGGCACCTCCATTCTGTTCTCATTAGTGGCTCTTACCAGGTTACGTCCCTCTTAAAGCTGAGGGTATGCACTTCTCCACAACACCTTCAGCATTTACTGTTTGTAGTGTTTTTTTGCTGATGTATATTCTGACCAGTGTGAGCTGATATACCTCTTTGGGGTTGGATTTGCATGTGTCTCATAAACCCTTGAAATTGAGCTTTCTGGCATGTCCTTTTTTTCTTCAAACTGTGAGTACAGCTTACCTCTTCAAATTGTTTTCGTGAAGTGTGTGTGACATTTAGAAATATTTTGGCCATTACCTCCCTCAAGACATTTTGTGGGCAGGTTTCATTTACAGCCCTCCAGTACTGGTGCATATGAAGTGACCCTTAGCACAGGTTTTAAAGCTGCTGTTGCAGGTAACGGCCAGAGGGCGGCAGCATTTCTTTCATTATGTCTTTTGCTTTCCGACTTACCTCATGTTCTGTGATTATCTCTAGGCAGCATTTCTGCTTTTCCCAATCTGGTAACTAGGCGAACAGACCTTCCTGGCAGTGGTGTTCCTCGGTTATATATTAGAGTGGAATGTGCCCGGAGAAACCCCCAAATGCTGATGTCTCCTTACTTATGTTTGTTTTCTAAATTGAATTTATATTTTTTATTGGAGTCATATTCCATTGCGTACATGGACCACTTGTTTTTGGTGCATTCCTCTGTTGATGGACATTTTCGTAGCTTCCAATTGTTGTCTATGGTAAATATTGCTGGAGTGCAGGATTTTCAGCCTGTATCTTTTTTTATGGTTTTGATTTCTTTTGCGGTACGCGGGCCACTCACTGCGGTGGCCCCTCCCGTTGCAGAGCAGAGGCTCCGGATGCACAGGCCCAGCAGCCATAGCTCACGGGACCAGCCTCTCCAAGGCATGTGGGATCTTCCCGGACCGGGGCACGAACCCGTGTCCCCTGCATCGGCAGGCGGACTCTCAACGTCTGTGCCACCAGGGAAGCCCAGCCTGTTTAGTTTTGATTCTCATCCTGTCAGGTGATAGGCCCAGCAGTGGGTATGCTTGATTGAATGGTAGCTCAGTATTTACCTTTCCAAGGCACCTCCTTTGTGTTTTCCTTACTGGCTCTTACCATGTCCCACGTTGAACCAAGGGTAGGCATTTCTCCTCAAACCCTTCAGCATTTACTGTTTGCAGCATTTTTGCTGATGGCCATTCTGACTGGTGTGAGCTGATAGGTTTTTTGTAATTTGGATTTGCATGTCTTGAATTATTCCTAGTGTTCAGCATTTTTCCACGCCTTTTTAAAGTTCTGTTAAAATAACAGAAAGAAACAGAGAGTACAGTTAACCTCTGGAAATTGTCTTCTTGAAAGGTTGCCCTCTTTTGAATGTTTTGGTCAATTTTCGAACCCAGGATTGTTTCTGAGGTCAGGTGTCATTCATAGGCCTGTAATGAGTGTGAATATCTAGTGAGCATTAGCACTGGGTTTAAAGCTGCTGTTTTGGGAAACGGCCACAAGGCGGCAGCATTTCTCCATTCCCAAATCTGGTTCCTAGGGCAGCAGAGCCTTTCTGGAAGTCCTGTTCCTAGGTTGTAAATTAAAATGGAATGTGCCAGGAGAAACCCCAATAAGTTTATGTCACATTACTTCTTGTTTTAGTTTTTTTAATCGGGGTAATGATTAGAATACTGTTTGTCCTCAGTGTACACAATCTGGTTCATTTGTGCATAACATATATATATATATATATATATATATATATATATATATATATATATATATATATATATATTCATGTACAGAGCCACTTCCCGTGTAAATTATTGCAGAGTTTTCCATAGACATCCCTTGCTATATGGTCGGTCTTTCTGTTATATGTATTTAATAGGTATTTGTACATGTATGGTAACCCTAATCTTAATTTTTCCATTCCCCCACCTGTCCTTTTAGATAAGCATAGTTTGTTTTCTAAGCCTGTGAGTGTCTTTCTCTGTGGAAATATGTTCATTTGTGTCAGTTGTTAGATAACGCCTATAAGTGATATCATAGGATATGTCTTTTGCTTTCCGACTTACCTCATGTTCTGTGATTATGTCTAGGCTCATCTATGGTGCCTCAAAGAGCAGTGTTTCATTGTTTTCCATGGCTAATAGTCCATTGTGTACATGGACCACTTCTTCTTTTTCCACTCATCTGGTGATGGATATTTTGGTTGCTTCCGTGTCTTGGCTATTGTGAAAATTCCTGCAGTGCAGCTGCTGAAGCCTGTGCCTTCTCGACTCTGGACTTGTCAGGTGAGAGTCTCAGCGGTGGGCCTGCTGAATGGAATAGTGGCTCAATTTTTACTTTGAAACACAGCTCCTTTCTGTTCTCATTATTGGCTGTTACCACTTTACATCTCACCAGCAGCTAGAGGGTACACAGTTCTCTAAAACCCCTTCAGCATTTGTTGTGTGCAGACTTTTAGCTGATGGTAGTTGGCATGTGTGAGTTGAAACCTTTTTGGAGGTTAGATTTGCATGAGTCTAATAATTCCTGATGTTGAGCTTTTATCCATTTTCCTCTTTTTTGAAAATGAGTGAGTAAAACTTACCGCTGCATACTATCTCCTTGAAAAATGTGCCAGTTTGGAATTTTTTCGGCCATTCCCTACCTCCGCACAATTATGTAGGGCAGGTGTCCTTTACAGCCCTGAGTCCTTGTGAATGTTAAGTGACCATTAGCTGTGGGTTTAATGCCGCTCTTGCGGGAAACGGCCACAAGGCGGCAGCATTTCTACATTTGCAACTCTGGGTTTTTGGGCAACAGAGCTTTCCTGGAAATCGTGTTAGTAAGCTGCAAATTAGAGTGGAATGTGCCAGCGCAAACCCCCAAGAGCTTATATCTCCTAAATTGTTGTTTGTTTATTAAATTTAATTTTTATTAATTATCAGAGCAAATTTGATACAAATGTAGATTCTCCTAGGTGTACAGTTTCTGGTTCATCCTATCAATGTATCTGTCTATTCCTCTTTCGATCCTTTCCCGTGGATGTTATTATAGGGTGTTGAGTAGACCTCTCTTCGTATTCCATAGGCACTTTGTGATTATACATTTCATAAGTATTAGTGCATATCTGTTAACCCCCATGTCCTAGTTCATACATTCCTTATTCCTTTCCATTTGGTTAAACATTAATTGGTTTTCTGAATCTATGTGTGTCCGTCTCTTGGAAATTATTTCATGGGTATCAATTTTTAGGTAACACCTATAAGTGATGTCGTAAGATGTCTGTCTTTCGGTTTCTTTCTTACTTCAAGTTGGGTGATTATCTCTAGATCCTTCTATGATGGTGCCAACGGCACTGTTCCATGCTTTTTCATGGCTAATATTCCATTGTGTACATGGACGACTTCTTCTTGGTGCATTTTTCTGTTGATGGACATTTCGGTTTCTTCCAGGTCTTGGCTATGGTACGTGTTGCTGCAGTGCAGGATTGCCAGCCTGTGTCTTTTCGATTCTGGTCTAATCAGGTGAAAGGCCCATGAGTGGGCCTACCAGATCACATGGTAGCTCCATATTTACCCTTAAACGCACCTCCATTCTGTTCTCACTACTGGCTGTGACCAGGTTTCATCCCACCAGCAGCTAAAGGGTACGCGGTTCTCTAAAACCCCTTCAGCATTTATTCTTTGTAGACTTTTTGGCTGATGACCATTCTGACGGCTGTGAGGTGAACTTTCTTGTACACTGGATTTGCATGGCTTTATTGATTCCTGATGTTCAGCCTTTTTCCATTCCCATTTTGTTAACAAAAAAGAAAGAAAGTAAAAGAAACAGAAGAGAAATGTGCATAAACTATGCCTCTTGAAACTGTCGTTTTGAAATATGGACGTCTTTTGAATGTTTTGATCGATATACGACCCCAGGACTTTTTTTCAGGGAGGTGTCATTTACAGGCCTGCAATTATTTTGAATATCAACTGACCATTAGCGCTGGGATTAAAGCTGCTGTTGTGTGAAACGGCCACAAGGTGGCAGCAGTTCTCCTTTACCAAACCCGGTTACTTGGGCAACAGAACCTCAATGGAAGGCGTGTTCTAGGTTGTAATTTAGAATGGAATGTATCAGGAAAGCCCCTTCAATTTATGTCTCACTATTTCTTGTTTGTTTTTTTTAATTTAATTTTTATTTTTCATCACAGCAAGTTGGATTACAATGTTTGGCATGTTGTAGGTGTGCAAGATGTGGTTCTTTTACACATATACATATGTCTATTCTTCCTGGGATCCTTGTCCCATGTACGTTATGACAGAGTGTTGAGTAGTCTTCTCTTGGTATTCCGTAGGTCTTTGGTGATTATATAGTTCACCTGTGTTTGTATATGTCTGTTAACCCCAATATCCTAATGTATCCAATCCTCACACCTTTCCATTGGTGAACCATAAGTTTGTTTAATGAATCTGTGATTGCCCTTCTCTGTGGAAATATCTTCACTGCTATCAATTTTTAGGTAACACCTATAAGTGATATCATACGATATGTGTCTCTCTCTTTCTGACTTAGTACGAGTCGCGTGACTACCTCTAGACTCATCTACGGTGCTGCACATGGCATTGTGTCCTTTTTACCCTTGGCTAATATTCCCTCTGTACATGTACCAGTTCTTCTTTGTCCACTCATCTGTTGAGGGACTTGTTGGTTGCTTCCATGTCTTGGCTATTGTAATAGAGCGGCAATGCACATTTGCCTGCCTGTGTCTTTCCAATTCTGTCTTCTTAGGTGATAGGCCCAGGAGTGGGCCTGCTGGATCACACAGTAGCAAAATGTTTACTTTACAAAGGCACCTCCATTCTGTTCTCATTAGTGGCTCTTACCAGGTTACGTCCCTCTTAAAGCTGAGGGTATGCACTTCTCCACAACACCTTCAGCATTTACTGTTTGTAGTGTTTTTTTGCTGATGTATATTCTGACCAGTGTGAGCTGATATACCTCTTTGGGGTTGGATTTGCATGTGTCTCATAAACCCTTGAAATTGAGCTTTCTGGCATGTCCTTTTTTTCTTCAAACTGTGAGTACAGCTTACCTCTTCAAATTGTTTTCGTGAAGTGTGTGTGACATTTAGAAATATTTTGGCCATTACCTCCCTCAAGACATTTTGTGGGCAGGTTTCATTTACAGCCCTCCAGTACTGGTGCATATGAAGTGACCCTTAGCACAGGTTTTAAAGCTGCTGTTGCAGGTAACGGCCAGAGGGCGGCAGCATTTCTTTCATTATGTCTTTTGCTTTCCGACTTACCTCATGTTCTGTGATTATCTCTAGGCAGCATTTCTGCTTTTCCCAATCTGGTAACTAGGCGAACAGACCTTCCTGGCAGTGGTGTTCCTCGGTTATATATTAGAGTGGAATGTGCCCGGAGAAACCCCCAAATGCTGATGTCTCCTTACTTATGTTTGTTTTCTAAATTGAATTTATATTTTTTATTGGAGTCATATTCCATTGCGTACATGGACCACTTGTTTTTGGTGCATTCCTCTGTTGATGGACATTTTCGTAGCTTCCAATTGTTGTCTATGGTAAATATTGCTGGAGTGCAGGATTTTCAGCCTGTATCTTTTTTTATGGTTTTGATTTCTTTTGCGGTACGCGGGCCACTCACTGCGGTGGCCCCTCCCGTTGCAGAGCAGAGGCTCCGGATGCACAGGCCCAGCAGCCATAGCTCACGGGACCAGCCTCTCCAAGGCATGTGGGATCTTCCCGGACCGGGGCACGAACCCGTGTCCCCTGCATCGGCAGGCGGACTCTCAACGTCTGTGCCACCAGGGAAGCCCAGCCTGTTTAGTTTTGATTCTCATCCTGTCAGGTGATAGGCCCAGCAGTGGGTATGCTTGATTGAATGGTAGCTCAGTATTTACCTTTCCAAGGCACCTCCTTTGTGTTTTCCTTACTGGGTCTTACCATGTCCCACGTTGAACCAAGGGTAGGCATTTCTCCTCAAACCCTTCAGCATTTACTGTTTGCAGCATTTTTGCTGATGGCCATTCTGACTGGTGTGAGCTGATAGGTTTTTTGTAATTTGGATTTGCATGTCTTGAATTATTCCTAGTGTTCAGCATTTTTCCACGCCTTTTTAAAGTTCTGTTAAAATAACAGAAAGAAACAGAGAGTACAGTTAACCTCTGGAAATTGTCTTCTTGAAAGGTTGCCCTCTTTTGAATGTTTTGGTCAATTTTCGAACCCAGGATTGTTTCTGAGGTCAGGTGTCATTCATAGGCCTGTAATGAGTGTGAATATCTAGTGAGCATTAGCACTGGGTTTAAAGCTGCTGTTTTGGGAAACGGCCACAAGGCGGCAGCATTTCTCCATTCCCAAATCTGGTTCCTAGGGCAGCAGAGCCTTTCTGGAAGTCCTGTTCCTAGGTTGTAAATTAAAATGGAATGTGCCAGGAGAAACCCCAATAAGTTTATGTCACATTACTTCTTGTTTTAGTTTTTTTAATCGGGGTAATGATTAGAATACTGTTTGTCCTCAGTGTACACAATCTGGTTCATTTGTGCATAACATATATATATATATATATATATATATATATATATATATATATATATATATATATATATATATATATATATATATATTCATGTACAGAGCCACTTCCCGTGTAAATTATTGCAGAATTTTCCATAGACATCCCTTGCTATATGGTCGGTCTTTGTGTTATATGTATTTAATAGGTATTTGTACATGTATGGTAACCCTAATCTTAATTTTTCCATTCCCCCACCTGTCCTTTTAGATAAGCATAGTTTGTTTTCTAAGCCTGTGAGTGTCTTTCTCTGTGGAAATATGTTCATTTGTGTCAGTTGTTAGATAACGCCTATAAGTGATATCATAGGATATGTCTTTTGCTTTCCGACTTACCTCATGTTCTGTGATTATGTCTAGGCTCATCTATGGTGCCTCAAAGAGCAGTGTTTCATTGTTTTCCATGGCTAATAGTCCATTGTGTACATGGACCACTTCTTCTTTTTCCACTCATCTGGTGATGGACATTTTGGTTGCTTCTGTGTCTTGGCTATTGTGAAAATTCCTGCAGTGCAGCTGCTGAAGCCTGTGCCTTCTCGACTCTGGACTTGTCAGGTGAGAGTCTCAGCGGTGGGCCTGCTGAATGGAATAGTGGCTCAATTTTTACTTTGAAACACAGCTCCTTTCTGTTCTCATTATTGGCTGTTACCACTTTACATCTCACCAGCAGCTAGAGGGTACACAGTTCTCTAAAACCCCTTCGGCATTTGTTGTGTGCAGACTTTTAGCTGATGGTAGTTGGCATGTGTGAGTTGAAACCTTTTTGGAGGTTAGATTTGCATGAGTCTAATAATTCCTGATGTTGAGCTTTTATCCATTTTCCTCTTTTTTGAAAATGAGTGAGTAAAACTTACCGCTGCATACTATCTCCTTGAAAAATGTGCCAGTTTGGAATTTTTTCGGCCATTCCCTACCTCCGCACAATTATGTAGGGCAGGTGTCCTTTACAGCCCTGAGTCCTTGTGAATGTTAAGTGACCATTAGCTGTGGGTTTAATGCCGCTCTTGCGGGAAACGGCCACAAGGCGGCAGCATTTCTACATTTCCAACTCTGGGTTTTTGGGCAACAGAGCTTTCCTGGAAATCGTGTTAGTAAGCTGCAAATTAGAGTGGAATGTGCCAGCGCAAACCCCCAAGAGCTTATATCTCCTAAATTGTTGTTTGTTTATTAAATTTAATTTTTATTAATTATCAGAGCAAATTTGATACAAATGTAGATTCTCCTAGGTGTACAGTTTCTGGTTCATCCTATCAATGTATCTGTCTATTCCTCTTTCGATCCTTTCCCGTGGATGTTACTATAGGGTGTTGAGTAGACCTCTCTTCGTATTCCATAGGCACGTTGTGATTATACATTTCATAAGTATTAGTGCATATCTGTTAACCCCCATGTCCTAGTTCATACATTCCTTATTCCTTTCCATTTGGTTAAACATTAATTGGTTTTCTGAATCTATGCGTGTCCGTCTCTTGGAAATTATTTCATGGGTATCAATTTTTAGGTAACACCTATAAGTGATGTCCTAAGATGTCTGTCTTTCGGATTCTTTCTTACTTCAAGTTGGGTGATTATCTCTAGATCCTTCTATGATGGTGCCAACGGCACTGTACCATGCTTTTTCATGGCTAATATTCCATTGTGTACGTGGACGACTTCTTCTTGGTGCATTTTTCTGTTGATGGACATTTCGGTTTCTTCCAGGTCTTGGCTATGGTACGTGTTGCTGCAGTGCAGGATTGCCAGCCTGTGTCTTTTCGATTCTGGTCTAATCAGGTGAAAGGCCCATGAGTGGGCCTACCAGATCACATGGTAGCTCCATATTTACCCTTAAACGCACCTCCATTCTGTTCTCACTACTGGCTGTGACCAGGTTTCATCCCACCAGCAGCTAAAGGGTACGCGGTTCTCTAAAACCCCTTCAGCATTTATTCTTTGTAGACTTTTTGGCTGATGACCATTCTGACGGCTGTGAGGTGAACTTTCTTGTACACTGGATTTGCATGGCTTTATTGATTCCTGATGTTCAGCCTTTTTCCATTCCCATTTTGTTAACAAAAAAGAAAGAAAGTAAAAGAAACAGAAGAGAAATGTGCATAAACTATGCCTCTTGAAACTGTCGTTTTGAAATATGGACGTCTTTTGAATGTTTTGATCGATATACGACCCCAGGACTTTTTTTCAGGGAGGTGTCATTTACAGGCCTGCAATTATTTTGAATATCAACTGACCATTAGCGCTGGGATTAAAGCTGCTGTTGTGTGAAACGGCCACAAGGTGGCAGCAGTTCTCCTTTACCAAACCCGGTTACTTGGGCAACAGAACCTCAATGGAAGGCGTGTTCTAGGTTGTAATTTAGAATGGAATGTATCAGGAAAGCCCCTTCAATTTATGTCTCACTATTTCTTGTTTGTTTTTTTTAATTTAATTTTTATTTTTCATCACAGCAAGTTTGATTACAATGTTTGGCATGTTGTAGGTGTGCAAGATGTGGTTCTTTTACACATATACATATGTCTATTCTTCCTGGGATCCTTGTCCCATGTACGTTATGACAGAGTGTTGAGTAGTCTTCTCTTGGTATTCCGTAGGTCTTTGGTGATTATATAGTTCACCTGTGTTTGTATATGTCTGTTAACCCCAATATCCTAATGTATCCAATCCTCACACCTTTCCATTGGTGAACCATAAGTTTGTTTAATGAATCTGTGATTGCCCTTCTCTGTGGAAATATCTTCACTGCTATCAATTTTTAGGTAACACCTATAAGTGATATCATACGATATGTGTCTCTCTCTTTCTGACTTAGTACGAGTCGCGTGACTACCTCTAGACTCATCTACGGTGCTGCACATGGCATTGTGTCCTTTTTACCCTTGGCTAATATTCCCTCTGTACATGTACCAGTTCTTCTTTGTCCACTCATCTGTTGAGGGACTTGTTGGTTGCTTCCATGTCTTGGCTATTGTAATAGAGCGGCAATGCACATTTGCCTGCCTGTGTCTTTCCAATTCTGTCTTCTTAGGTGATAGGCCCAGGAGTGGGCCTGCTGGATCACACAGTAGCAAAATGTTTACTTTACAAAGGCACCTCCATTCTGTTCTCATTAGTGGCTCTTACCAGGTTACGTCCCTCTTAAAGCTGAGGGTATGCACTTCTCCACAACACCTTCAGCATTTACTGTTTGTAGTGTTTTTTTGCTGATGTATATTCTGACCAGTGTGAGCTGATATACCTCTTTGGGGTTGGATTTGCATGTGTCTCATAAACCCTTGAAATTGAGCTTTCTGGCATGTCCTTTTTTTCTTCAAACTGTGAGTACAGCTTACCTCTTCAAATTGTTTTCGTGAAGTGTGTGTGACATTTAGAAATATTTTGGCCATTACCTCCCTCAAGACATTTTGTGGGCAGGTTTCATTTACAGCCCTCCAGTACTGGTGCATATGAAGTGACCCTTAGCACAGGTTTTAAAGCTGCTGTTGCAGGTAACGGCCAGAGGGCGGCAGCATTTCTTTCATTATGTCTTTTGCTTTCCGACTTACCTCATGTTCTGTGATTATCTCTAGGCAGCATTTCTGCTTTTCCCAATCTGGTAACTAGGCGAACAGACCTTCCTGGCAGTGGTGTTCCTCGGTTATATATTAGAGTGGAATGTGCCCGGAGAAACCCCCAAATGCTGATGTCTCCTTACTTATGTTTGTTTTCTAAATTGAATTTATATTTTTTATTGGAGTCATATTCCATTGCGTACATGGACCACTTGTTTTTGGTGCATTCCTCTGTTGATGGACATTTTCGTAGCTTCCAATTGTTGTCTATGGTAAATATTGCTGGAGTGCAGGATTTTCAGCCTGTATCTTTTTTTATGGTTTTGATTTCTTTTGCGGTACGCGGGCCACTCACTGCGGTGGCCCCTCCCGTTGCAGAGCAGAGGCTCCGGATGCACAGGCCCAGCAGCCATAGCTCACGGGACCAGCCTCTCCAAGGCATGTGGGATCTTCCCGGACCGGGGCACGAACCCGTGTCCCCTGCATCGGCAGGCGGACTCTCAACGTCTGTGCCACCAGGGAAGCCCAGCCTGTTTAGTTTTGATTCTCATCCTGTCAGGTGATAGGCCCAACAGTGGGTATGCTTGATTGAATGGTAGCTCAGTATTTACCTTTCCAAGGCACCTCCTTTGTGTTTTCCTTACTGGCTCTTACCATGTCCCACGTTGAACCAAGGGTAGGCATTTCTCCTCAAACCCTTCAGCATTTACTGTTTGCAGAATTTTTGCTGATGGCCATTCTGACTGGTGTGAGCTGATAGGTTTTTTGTAATTTGGATTTGCATGTCTTGAATTATTCCTAGTGTTCAGCATTTTTCCACGCCTTTTTAAAGTTCTGTTAAAATAACAGAAAGAAACAGAGAGTACAATTAACCTCTGGAAATTGTCTTCTTGAAAGTTTGCCCTCTTTTGAATGTTTTGGTCAATTTTCGAATCCAGGATTGTTTCTGAGGTCAGGTGTCATTCATAGGCCTGTAATGAGTGTGAATATCTAGTGAGCATTAGCACTGGGTTTAAAGCTGCTGTTTTGGGAAACGGCCACAAGGCGGCAGCATTTCTCCATTCCCAAATCTGGTTCCTAGGGCAGCAGAGCCTTTCTGGAAGTCCTGTTCCTAGGTTGTAAATTAAAATGGAATGTGCCAGGAGAAACCCCAATAAGTTTATGTCACATTACTTCTTGTTTTAGTTTTTTTAATCGGGGTAATGATTAGAATACTGTTTGTCCTCAGTGTACACAATCTGGTTCATTTGTGCATAACATATATATATATATATATATATATATATATATATATATATATATATATATATATATATATATTCATGTACAGAGCCACTTCCCGTGTAAATTATTGCAGAGTTTTCCATAGACATCCCTTGCTATATGGTCGGTCTTTCTGTTATATGTATTTAATAGGTATTTGTACATGTATGGTAACCCTAATCTTAATTTTTCCATTCCCCCACCTGTCCTTTTAGATAAGCATAGTTTGTTTTCTAAGCCTGTGAGTGTCTTTCTCTGTGGAAATATGTTCATTTGTGTCAGTTGTTAGATAACGCCTATAAGTGATATCATAGGATATGTCTTTTGCTTTCCGACTTACCTCATGTTCTGTGATTATGTCTAGGCTCATCTATGGTGCCTCAAAGAGCAGTGTTTCATTGTTTTCCATGGCTAATAGTCCATTGTGTACATGGACCACTTCTTCTTTTTCCACTCATCTGGTGATGGATATTTTGGTTGCTTCCGTGTCTTGGCTATTGTGAAAATTCCTGCAGTGCAGCTGCTGAAGCCTGTGCCTTCTCGACTCTGGACTTGTCAGGTGAGAGTCTCAGCGGTGGGCCTGCTGAATGGAATAGTGGCTCAATTTTTACTTTGAAACACAGCTCCTTTCTGTTCTCATTATTGGCTGTTACCACTTTACATCTCACCAGCAGCTAGAGGGTACACAGTTCTCTAAAACCCCTTCAGCATTTGTTGTGTGCAGACTTTTAGCTGATGGTAGTTGGCATGTGTGAGTTGAAACCTTTTTGGAGGTTAGATTTGCATGAGTCTAATAATTCCTGATGTTGAGCTTTTATCCATTTTCCTCTTTTTTGAAAATGAGTGAGTAAAACTTACCGCTGCATACTATCTCCTTGAAAAATGTGCCAGTTTGGAATTTTTTCGGCCATTCCCTACCTCCGCACAATTATGTAGGGCAGGTGTCCTTTACAGCCCTGAGTCCTTGTGAATGTTAAGTGACCATTAGCTGTGGGTTTAATGCCGCTCTTGCGGGAAACGGCCACAAGGCGGCAGCATTTCTACATTTCCAACTCTGGGTTTTTGGGCAACAGAGCTTTCCTGGAAATCGTGTTAGTAAGCTGCAAATTAGAGTGGAATGTGCCAGCGCAAACCCCCAAGAGCTTATATCTCCTAAATTGTTGTTTGTTTATTAAATTTAATTTTTATTAATTATCAGAGCAAATTTGATACAAATGTAGATTCTCCTAGGTGTACAGTTTCTGGTTCATCCTATCAATGTATCTGTCTATTCCT
Organism: Mesoplodon mirus; assembly: GCF_964341445.2. Classification (NCBI taxonomy): domain Eukaryota; kingdom Metazoa; phylum Chordata; class Mammalia; order Artiodactyla; family Ziphiidae; genus Mesoplodon; species Mesoplodon mirus. The sequence continues at coordinate 69,440 of NW_028295156.1, read as the reverse complement.
CTTTCGATCCTTTCCCGTGGATGTTATTATAGGGTGTTGAGTAGACCTCTCTTCGTATTCCATAGGCACTTTGTGATTATACATTTCATAAGTATTAGTGCATATCTGTTAACCCCCATGTCCTAGTTCATACATTCCTTATTCCTTTCCATTTGGTTAAACATTAATTGGTTTTCTGAATCTATGTGTGTCCGTCTCTTGGAAATTATTTCATGGGTATCAATTTTTAGGTAACACCTATAAGTGATGTCGTAAGATGTCTGTCTTTCGGTTTCTTTCTTACTTCAAGTTGGGTGATTATCTCTAGATCCTTCTATGATGGTGCCAACGGCACTGTTCCATGCTTTTTCATGGCTAATATTCCATTGTGTACATGGACGACTTCTTCTTGGTGCATTTTTCTGTTGATGGACATTTCGGTTTCTTCCAGGTCTTGGCTATGGTACGTGTTGCTGCAGTGCAGGATTGCCAGCCTGTGTCTTTTCGATTCTGGTCTAATCAGGTGAAAGGCCCATGAGTGGGCCTACCAGATCACATGGTAGCTCCATATTTACCCTTAAACGCACCTCCATTCTGTTCTCACTACTGGCTGTGACCAGGTTTCATCCCACCAGCAGCTAAAGGGTACGCGGTTCTCTAAAACCCCTTCAGCATTTATTCTTTGTAGACTTTTTGGCTGATGACCATTCTGACGGCTGTGAGGTGAACTTTCTTGTACACTGGATTTGCATGGCTTTATTGATTCCTGATGTTCAGCCTTTTTCCATTCCCATTTTGTTAACAAAAAAGAAAGAAAGTAAAAGAAACAGAAGACAAATGTGCATAAACTATGCCTCTTGAAACTGTCGTTTTGAAATATGGACGTCTTTTGAATGTTTTGATCGATATACGACCCCAGGACTTTTTTTCAGGGAGGTGTCATTTACAGGCCTGCAATTATTTTGAATATCAACTGACCATTAGCGCTGGGATTAAAGCTGCTGTTGTGTGAAACGGCCACAAGGTGGCAGCAGTTCTCCTTTACCAAACCCGGTTACTTGGGCAACAGAACCTCAATGGAAGTCGTGTTCTAGGTTGTAATTTAGAATGGAATGTATCAGGAAAGCCCCTTCAATTTATGTCTCACTATTTCTTGTTTGTTTTTTTTAATTTAATTTTTATTTTTCATCACAGCAAGTTTGATTACAATGTTTGGCATGTTGTAGGTGTGCAAGATGTGGTTCTTTTACACATATACATATGTCTATTCTTCCTGGGATCCTTGTCCCATGTACGTTATGACAGAGTGTTGAGTAGTCTTCTCTTGGTATTCCGTAGGTCTTTGGTGATTATATAGTTCACCTGTGTTTGTATATGTCTGTTAACCCCAATATCCTAATGTATCCAATCCTCACACCTTTCCATTGGTGAACCATAAGTTTGTTTAATGAATCTGTGATTGCCCTTCTCTGTGGAAATATCTTCACTGCTATCAATTTTTAGGTAACACCTATAAGTGATATCATACGATATGTGTCTCTCTCTTTCTGACTTAGTACGAGTCGCGTGACTACCTCTAGACTCATCTACGGTGCTGCACATGGCATTGTGTCCTTTTTACCCTTGGCTAATATTCCCTCTGTACATGTACCAGTTCTTCTTTGTCCACTCATCTGTTGAGGGACTTGTTGGTTGCTTCCATGTCTTGGCTATTGTAATAGAGCGGCAATGCACATTTGCCTGCCTGTGTCTTTCCAATTCTGTCTTCTTAGGTGATAGGCCCAGGAGTGGGCCTGCTGGATCACACAGTAGCAAAATGTTTACTTTACAAAGGCACCTCCATTCTGTTCTCATTAGTGGCTCTTACCAGGTTACGTCCCTCTTAAAGCTGAGGGTATGCACTTCTCCACAACACCTTCAGCATTTACTGTTTGTAGTGTTTTTTTGCTGATGTATATTCTGACCAGTGTGAGCTGATATACCTCTTTGGGGTTGGATTTGCATGTGTCTCATAAACCCTTGAAATTGAGCTTTCTGGCATGTCCTTTTTTTCTTCAAACTGTGAGTACAGCTTACCTCTTCAAATTGTTTTCGTGAAGTGTGTGTGACATTTAGAAATATTTTGGCCATTACCTCCCTCAAGACATTTTGTGGGCAGGTTTCATTTACAGCCCTCCAGTACTGGTGCATATGAAGTGACCCTTAGCACAGGTTTTAAAGCTGCTGTTGCAGGTAACGGCCAGAGGGCGGCAGCATTTCTTTCATTATGTCTTTTGCTTTCCGACTTACCTCATGTTCTGTGATTATCTCTAGGCAGCATTTCTGCTTTTCCCAATCTGGTAACTAGGCGAACAGACCTTCCTGGCAGTGGTGTTCCTCGGTTATATATTAGAGTGGAATGTGCCCGGAGAAACCCCCAAATGCTGATGTCTCCTTACTTATGTTTGTTTTCTAAATTGAATTTATATTTTTTATTGGAGTCATATTCCATTGCGTACATGGACCACTTGTTTTTGGTGCATTCCTCTGTTGATGGACATTTTCGTAGCTTCCAATTGTTGTCTATGGTAAATATTGCTGGAGTGCAGGATTTTCAGCCTGTATCTTTTTTTATGGTTTTGATTTCTTTTGCGGTACGCGGGCCACTCACTGCGGTGGCCCCTCCCGTTGCAGAGCAGAGGCTCCGGATGCACAGGCCCAGCAGCCATAGCTCACGGGACCAGCCTCTCCAAGGCATGTGGGATCTTCCCGGACCGGGGCACGAACCCGTGTCCCCTGCATCGGCAGGCGGACTCTCAACGTCTGTGCCACCAGGGAAGCCCAGCCTGTTTAGTTTTGATTCTCATCCTGTCAGGTGATAGGCCCAGCAGTGGGTATGCTTGATTGAATGGTAGCTCAGTATTTACCTTTCCAAGGCACCTCCTTTGTGTTTTCCTTACTGGGTCTTACCATGTCCCACGTTGAACCAAGGGTAGGCATTTCTCCTCAAACCCTTCAGCATTTACTGTTTGCAGCATTTTTGCTGATGGCCATTCTGACTGGTGTGAGCTGATAGGTTTTTTGTAATTTGGATTTGCATGTCTTGAATTATTCCTAGTGTTCAGCATTTTTCCACGCCTTTTTAAAGTTCTGTTAAAATAACAGAAAGAAACAGAGAGTACAGTTAACCTCTGGAAATTGTCTTCTTGAAAGGTTGCCCTCTTTTGAATGTTTTGGTCAATTTTCGAACCCAGGATTGTTTCTGAGGTCAGGTGTCATTCATAGGCCTGTAATGAGTGTGAATATCTAGTGAGCATTAGCACTGGGTTTAAAGCTGCTGTTTTGGGAAACGGCCACAAGGCGGCAGCATTTCTCCATTCCCAAATCTGGTTCCTAGGGCAGCAGAGCCTTTCTGGAAGTCCTGTTCCTAGGTTGTAAATTAAAATGGAATGTGCCAGGAGAAACCCCAATAAGTTTATGTCACATTACTTCTTGTTTTAGTTTTTTTAATCGGGGTAATGATTAGAATACTGTTTGTCCTCAGTGTACACAATCTGGTTCATTTGTGCATAACATATATATATATATATATATATATATATATATATATATATATATTCATGTACAGAGCCACTTCCCGTGTAAATTATTGCAGAATTTTCCATAGACATCCCTTGCTATATGGTCGGTCTTTGTGTTATATGTATTTAATAGGTATTTGTACATGTATGGTAACCCTAATCTTAATTTTTCCATTCCCCCACCTGTCCTTTTAGATAAGCATAGTTTGTTTTCTAAGCCTGTGAGTGTCTTTCTCTGTGGAAATATGTTCATTTGTGTCAGTTGTTAGATAACGCCTATAAGTGATATCATAGGATATGTCTTTTGCTTTCCGACTTACCTCATGTTCTGTGATTATGTCTAGGCTCATCTATGGTGCCTCAAAGAGCAGTGTTTCATTGTTTTCCATGGCTAATAGTCCATTGTGTACATGGACCACTTCTTCTTTTTCCACTCATCTGGTGATGGACATTTTGGTTGCTTCCGTGTCTTGGCTATTGTGAAAATTCCTGCAGTGCAGCTGCTGAAGCCTGTGCCTTCTCGACTCTGGACTTGTCAGGTGAGAGTCTCAGCGGTGGGCCTGCTGAATGGAATGGTAGCTCAATTTTTACTTTGAAACACAGCTCCTTTCTGTTCTCATTATTGGCTGTTACCACTTTACATCTCACCAGCAGCTAGAGGGTACACAGTTCTCTAAAACCCCTTCAGCATTTGTTGTGTGCAGACTTTTAGCTGATGGTAGTTGGCATGTGTGAGTTGAAACCTGTTTGGAGGTTAGATTTGCATGAGTCTAATAATTCCTGATGTTGAGCTTTTATCCATTTTCCTCTTTTTTGAAAATGAGTGAGTAAAACTTACCGCTGCATACTATCTCCTTGAAAAATGTGCCAGTTTGGAATTTTTTCGGCCATTCCCTACCTCCGCACAATTATGTAGGGCAGGTGTCCTTTACAGCCCTGAGTCCTTGTGAATGTTAAGTGACCATTAGCTGTGGGTTTAATGCCGCTCTTGCGGGAAACGGCCACAAGGCGGCAGCATTTCTACATTTCCAACTCTGGGTTTTTGGGCAACAGAGCTTTCCTGGAAATCGTGTTAGTAAGCTGCAAATTAGAGTGGAATGTGCCAGCGCAAACCCCCAAGAGCTTATATCTCCTAAATTGTTGTTTGTTTATTAAATTTAATTTTTATTAATTATCAGAGCAAATTTGATACAAATGTAGATTCTCCTAGGTGTACAGTTTCTGGTTCATCCTATCAATGTATCTGTCTATTCCTCTTTCGATCCTTTCCCGTGGATGTTATTATAGGGTGTTGAGTAGACCTCTCTTCGTATTCCATAGGCACGTTGTGATTATACATTTCATAAGTATTAGTGCATATCTGTTAACCCCCATGTCCTAGTTCATACATTCCTTATTCCTTTCCATTTGGTTAAACATTAATTGGTTTTCTGAATCTATGCGTGTCCGTCTCTTGGAAATTATTTCATGGGTATCAATTTTTAGGTAACACCTATAAGTGATGTCGTAAGATGTCTGTCTTTCGGTTTCTTTCTTACTTCAAGTTGGGTGATTATCTCTAGATCCTTCTATGATGGTGCCAACGGCACTGTTCCATGCTTTTTCATGGCTAATATTCCATTGTGTACATGGACGACTTCTTCTTGGTGCATTTTTCTGTTGATGGACATTTCGGTTTCTTCCAGGTCTTGGCTATGGTACGTGTTGCTGCAGTGCAGGATTGCCAGCCTGTGTCTTTTCGATTCTGGTCTAATCAGGTGAAAGGCCCATGAGTGGGCCTACCAGATCACATGGTAGCTCCATATTTACCCTTAAACGCACCTCCATTCTGTTCTCACTACTGGCTGTGACCAGGTTTCATCCCACCAGCAGCTAAAGGGTATGCGGTTCTCTAAAACCCCTTCAGCATTTATTCTTTGTAGACTTTTTGGCTGATGACCATTCTGACGGCTGTGAGGTGAACTTTCTTGTACACTGGATTTGCATGGCTTTATTGATTCCTGATGTTCAGCCTTTTTCCATTCCCATTTTGTTAACAAAAAAGAAAGAAAGTAAAAGAAACAGAAGAGAAATGTGCATAAACTATGCCTCTTGAAACTGTCGTTTTGAAATATGGACGTCTTTTGAATGTTTTGATCGATATACGACCCCAGGACTTTTTTTCAGGGAGGTGTCATTTACAGGCCTGCAATTATTTTGAATATCAACTGACCATTAGCGCTGGGATTAAAGCTGCTGTTGTGTGAAACGGCCACAAGGTGGCAGCAGTTCTCCTTTACCAAACCCGGTTACTTGGGCAACAGAACCTCAATGGAAGTCGTGTTCTAGGTTGTAATTTAGAATGGAATGTATCAGGAAAGCCCCTTCAATTTATGTCTCACTATTTCTTGTTTGTTTTTTTTAATTTAATTTTTATTTTTCATCACAGCAAGTTTGATTACAATGTTTGGCATGTTGTAGGTGTGCAAGATGTGGTTCTTTTACACATATACATATGTCTATTCTTCCTGGGATCCTTGTCCCATGTACGTTATGACAGAGTGTTGAGTAGTCTTCTCTTGGTATTCCGTAGGTCTTTGGTGATTATATAGTTCACCTGTGTTTGTATATGTCTGTTAACCCCAATATCCTAATGTATCCAATCCTCACACCTTTCCATTGGTGAACCATAAGTTTGTTTAATGAATCTGTGATTGCCCTTCTCTGTGGAAATATCTTCACTGCTATCAATTTTTAGGTAACACCTATAAGTGATATCATACGATATGTGTCTCTCTCTTTCTGACTTAGTACGAGTCGCGTGACTACCTCTAGACTCATCTACGGTGCTGCACATGGCATTGTGTCCTTTTTACCCTTGGCTAATATTCCCTCTGTACATGTACCAGTTCTTCTTTGTCCACTCATCTGTTGAGGGACTTGTTGGTTGCTTCCATGTCTTGGCTATTGTAATAGAGCGGCAATGCACATTTGCCTGCCTGTGTCTTTCCAATTCTGTCTTCTTAGGTGATAGGCCCAGGAGTGGGCCTGCTGGATCACACAGTAGCAAAATGTTTACTTTACAAAGGCACCTCCATTCTGTTCTCATTAGTGGCTCTTACCAGGTTACGTCCCTCTTAAAGCTGAGGGTATGCACTTCTCCACAACACCTTCAGCATTTACTGTTTGTAGTGTTTTTTTGCTGATGTATATTCTGACCAGTGTGAGCTGATATACCTCTTTGGGGTTGGATTTGCATGTGTCTCATAAACCCTTGAAATTGAGCTTTCTGGCATGTCCTTTTTTTCTTCAAACTGTGAGTACAGCTTACCTCTTCAAATTGTTTTCGTGAAGTGTGTGTGACATTTAGAAATATTTTGGCCATTACCTCCCTCAAGACATTTTGTGGGCAGGTTTCATTTACAGCCCTCCAGTACTGGTGCATATGAAGTGACCCTTAGCACAGGTTTTAAAGCTGCTGTTGCAGGTAACGGCCAGAGGGCGGCAGCATTTCTTTCATTATGTCTTTTGCTTTCCGACTTACCTCATGTTCTGTGATTATCTCTAGGCAGCATTTCTGCTTTTCCCAATCTGGTAACTAGGCGAACAGACCTTCCTGGCAGTGGTGTTCCTCGGTTATATATTAGAGTGGAATGTGCCCGGAGAAACCCCCAAATGCTGATGTCTCCTTACTTATGTTTGTTTTCTAAATTGAATTTATATTTTTTATTGGAGTCATATTCCATTGCGTACATGGACCACTTGTTTTTGGTGCATTCCTCTGTTGATGGACATTTTCGTAGCTTCCAATTGTTGTCTATGGTAAATATTGCTGGAGTGCAGGATTTTCAGCCTGTATCTTTTTTTATGGTTTTGATTTCTTTTGCGGTACGCGGGCCACTCACTGCGGTGGCCCCTCCCGTTGCAGAGCAGAGGCTCCGGATGCACAGGCCCAGCAGCCATAGCTCACGGGACCAGCCTCTCCAAGGCATGTGGGATCTTCCCGGACCGGGGCACGAACCCGTGTCCCCTGCATCGGCAGGCGGACTCTCAACGTCTGTGCCACCAGGGAAGCCCAGCCTGTTTAGTTTTGATTCTCATCCTGTCAGGTGATAGGCCCAGCAGTGGGTATGCTTGATTGAATGGTAGCTCAGTATTTACCTTTCCAAGGCACCTCCTTTGTGTTTTCCTTACTGGGTCTTACCATGTCCCACGTTGAACCAAGGGTAGGCATTTCTCCTCAAACCCTTCAGCATTTACTGTTTGCAGCATTTTTGCTGATGGCCATTCTGACTGGTGTGAGCTGATAGGTTTTTTGTAATTTGGATTTGCATGTCTTGAATTATTCCTAGTGTTCAGCATTTTTCCACGCCTTTTTAAAGTTCTGTTAAAATAACAGAAAGAAACAGAGAGTACAGTTAACCTCTGGAAATTGTCTTCTTGAAAGGTTGCCCTCTTTTGAATGTTTTGGTCAATTTTCGAACCCAGGATTGTTTCTGAGGTCAGGTGTCATTCATAGGCCTGTAATGAGTGTGAATATCTAGTGAGCATTAGCACTGGGTTTAAAGCTGCTGTTTTGGGAAACGGCCACAAGGCGGCAGCATTTCTCCATTCCCAAATCTGGTTCCTAGGGCAGCAGAGCCTTTCTGGAAGTCCTGTTCCTAGGTTGTAAATTAAAATGGAATGTGCCAGGAGAAACCCCAATAAGTTTATGTCACATTACTTCTTGTTTTAGTTTTTTTAATCGGGGTAATGATTAGAATACTGTTTGTCCTCAGTGTACACAATCTGGTTCATTTGTGCATAACATATATATATATATATATATATATATATATATATATATATATATTCATGTACAGAGCCACTTCCCGTGTAAATTATTGCAGAATTTTCCATAGACATCCCTTGCTATATGGTCGGTCTTTGTGTTATATGTATTTAATAGGTATTTGTACATGTATGGTAACCCTAATCTTAATTTTTCCATTCCCCCACCTGTCCTTTTAGATAAGCATAGTTTGTTTTCTAAGCCTGTGAGTGTCTTTCTCTGTGGAAATATGTTCATTTGTGTCAGTTGTTAGATAACGCCTATAAGTGATATCATAGGATATGTCTTTTGCTTTCCGACTTACCTCATGTTCTGTGATTATGTCTAGGCTCATCTATGGTGCCTCAAAGAGCAGTGTTTCATTGTTTTCCATGGCTAATAGTCCATTGTGTACATGGACCACTTCTTCTTTTTCCACTCATCTGGTGATGGACATTTTGGTTGCTTCCGTGTCTTGGCTATTGTGAAAATTCCTGCAGTGCAGCTGCTGAAGCCTGTGCCTTCTCGACTCTGGACTTGTCAGGTGAGAGTCTCAGCGGTGGGCCTGCTGAATGGAATGGTAGCTCAATTTTTACTTTGAAACACAGCTCCTTTCTGTTCTCATTATTGGCTGTTACCACTTTACATCTCACCAGCAGCTAGAGGGTACACAGTTCTCTAAAACCCCTTCAGCATTTGTTGTGTGCAGACTTTTAGCTGATGGTAGTTGGCATGTGTGAGTTGAAACCTGTTTGGAGGTTAGATTTGCATGAGTCTAATAATTCCTGATGTTGAGCTTTTATCCATTTTCCTCTTTTTTGAAAATGAGTGAGTAAAACTTACCGCTGCATACTATCTCCTTGAAAAATGTGCCAGTTTGGAATTTTTTCGGCCATTCCCTACCTCCGCACAATTATGTAGGGCAGGTGTCCTTTACAGCCCTGAGTCCTTGTGAATGTTAAGTGACCATTAGCTGTGGGTTTAATGCCGCTCTTGCGGGAAACGGCCACAAGGCGGCAGCATTTCTACATTTCCAACTCTGGGTTTTTGGGCAACAGAGCTTTCCTGGAAATCGTGTTAGTAAGCTGCAAATTAGAGTGGAATGTGCCAGCGCAAACCCCCAAGAGCTTATATCTCCTAAATTGTTGTTTGTTTATTAAATTTAATTTTTATTAATTATCAGAGCAAATTTGATACAAATGTAGATTCTCCTAGGTGTACAGTTTCTGGTTCATCCTATCAATGTATCTGTCTATTCCTCTTTCGATCCTTTCCCGTGGATGTTATTATAGGGTGTTGAGTAGACCTCTCTTCGTATTCCATAGGCACGTTGTGATTATACATTTCATAAGTATTAGTGCATATCTGTTAACCCCCATGTCCTAGTTCATACATTCCTTATTCCTTTCCATTTGGTTAAACATTAATTGGTTTTCTGAATCTATGCGTGTCCGTCTCTTGGAAATTATTTCATGGGTATCAATTTTTAGGTAACACCTATAAGTGATGTCGTAAGATGTCTGTCTTTCGGTTTCTTTCTTACTTCAAGTTGGGTGATTATCTCTAGATCCTTCTATGATGGTGCCAACGGCACTGTTCCATGCTTTTTCATGGCTAATATTCCATTGTGTACATGGACGACTTCTTCTTGGTGCATTTTTCTGTTGATGGACATTTCGGTTTCTTCCAGGTCTTGGCTATGGTACGTGTTGCTGCAGTGCAGGATTGCCAGCCTGTGTCTTTTCGATTCTGGTCTAATCAGGTGAAAGGCCCATGAGTGGGCCTACCAGATCACATGGTAGCTCCATATTTACCCTTAAACGCACCTCCATTCTGTTCTCACTACTGGCTGTGACCAGGTTTCATCCCACCAGCAGCTAAAGGGTATGCGGTTCTCTAAAACCCCTTCAGCATTTATTCTTTGTAGACTTTTTGGCTGATGACCATTCTGACGGCTGTGAGGTGAACTTTCTTGTACACTGGATTTGCATGGCTTTATTGATTCCTGATGTTCAGCCTTTTTCCATTCCCATTTTGTTAACAAAAAAGAAAGAAAGTAAAAGAAACAGAAGAGAAATGTGCATAAACTATGCCTCTTGAAACTGTCGTTTTGAAATATGGACGTCTTTTGAATGTTTTGATCGATATACGACCCCAGGACTTTTTTTCAGGGAGGTGTCATTTACAGGCCTGCAATTATTTTGAATATCAACTGACCATTAGCGCTGGGATTAAAGCTGCTGTTGTGTGAAACGGCCACAAGGTGGCAGCAGTTCTCCTTTACCAAACCCGGTTACTTGGGCAACAGAACCTCAATGGAAGTCGTGTTCTAGGTTGTAATTTAGAATGGAATGTATCAGGAAAGCCCCTTCAATTTATGTCTCACTATTTCTTGTTTGTTTTTTTTAATTTAATTTTTATTTTTCATCACAGCAAGTTTGATTACAATGTTTGGCATGTTGTAGGTGTGCAAGATGTGGTTCTTTTACACATATACATATGTCTATTCTTCCTGGGATCCTTGTCCCATGTACGTTATGACAGAGTGTTGAGTAGTCTTCTCTTGGTATTCCGTAGGTCTTTGGTGATTATATAGTTCACCTGTGTTTGTATATGTCTGTTAACCCCAATATCCTAATGTATCCAATCCTCACACCTTTCCATTGGTGAACCATAAGTTTGTTTAATGAATCTGTGATTGCCCTTCTCTGTGGAAATATCTTCACTGCTATCAATTTTTAGGTAACACCTATAAGTGATATCATACGATATGTGTCTCTCTCTTTCTGACTTAGTACGAGTCGCGTGACTACCTCTAGACTCATCTACGGTGCTGCACATGGCATTGTGTCCTTTTTACCCTTGGCTAATATTCCCTCTGTACATGTACCAGTTCTTCTTTGTCCACTCATCTGTTGAGGGACTTGTTGGTTGCTTCCATGTCTTGGCTATTGTAATAGAGCGGCAATGCACATTTGCCTGCCTGTGTCTTTCCAATTCTGTCTTCTTAGGTGATAGGCCCAGGAGTGGGCCTGCTGGATCACACAGTAGCAAAATGTTTACTTTACAAAGGCACCTCCATTCTGTTCTCATTAGTGGCTCTTACCAGGTTACGTCCCTCTTAAAGCTGAGGGTATGCACTTCTCCACAACACCTTCAGCATTTACTGTTTGTAGTGTTTTTTTGCTGATGTATATTCTGACCAGTGTGAGCTGATATACCTCTTTGGGGTTGGATTTGCATGTGTCTCATAAACCCTTGAAATTGAGCTTTCTGGCATGTCCTTTTTTTCTTCAAACTGTGAGTACAGCTTACCTCTTCAAATTGTTTTCGTGAAGTGTGTGTGACATTTAGAAATATTTTGGCCATTACCTCCCTCAAGACATTTTGTGGGCAGGTTTCATTTACAGCCCTCCAGTACTGGTGCATATGAAGTGACCCTTAGCACAGGTTTTAAAGCTGCTGTTGCAGGTAACGGCCAGAGGGCGGCAGCATTTCTTTCATTATGTCTTTTGCTTTCCGACTTACCTCATGTTCTGTGATTATCTCTAGGCAGCATTTCTGCTTTTCCCAATCTGGTAACTAGGCGAACAGACCTTCCTGGCAGTGGTGTTCCTCGGTTATATATTAGAGTGGAATGTGCCCGGAGAAACCCCCAAATGCTGATGTCTCCTTACTTATGTTTGTTTTCTAAATTGAATTTATATTTTTTATTGGAGTCATATTCCATTGCGTACATGGACCACTTGTTTTTGGTGCATTCCTCTGTTGATGGACATTTTCGTAGCTTCCAATTGTTGTCTATGGTAAATATTGCTGGAGTGCAGGATTTTCAGCCTGTATCTTTTTTTATGGTTTTGATTTCTTTTGCGGTACGCGGGCCACTCACTGCGGTGGCCCCTCCCGTTGCAGAGCAGAGGCTCCGGATGCACAGGCCCAGCAGCCATAGCTCACGGGACCAGCCTCTCCAAGGCATGTGGGATCTTCCCGGACCGGGGCACGAACCCGTGTCCCCTGCATCGGCAGGCGGACTCTCAACGTCTGTGCCACCAGGGAAGCCCAGCCTGTTTAGTTTTGATTCTCATCCTGTCAGGTGATAGGCCCAGCAGTGGGTATGCTTGATTGAATGGTAGCTCAGTATTTACCTTTCCAAGGCACCTCCTTTGTGTTTTCCTTACTGGCTCTTACCATGTCCCACGTTGAACCAAGGGTAGGCATTTCTCCTCAAACCCTTCAGCATTTACTGTTTGCAGAATTTTTGCTGATGGCCATTCTGACTGGTGTGAGCTGATAGGTTTTTTGTAATTTGGATTTGCATGTCTTGAATTATTCCTAGTGTTCAGCATTTTTCCACGCCTTTTTAAAGTTCTGTTAAAATAACAGAAAGAAACAGAGAGTACAATTAACCTCTGGAAATTGTCTTCTTGAAAGTTTGCCCTCTTTTGAATGTTTTGGTCAATTTTCGAATCCAGGATTGTTTCTGAGGTCAGGTGTCATTCATAGGCCTGTAATGAGTGTGAATATCTAGTGAGCATTAGCACTGGGTTTAAAGCTGCTGTTTTGGGAAACGGCCACAAGGCGGCAGCATTTCTCCATTCCCAAATCTGGTTCCTAGGGCAGCAGAGCCTTTCTGGAAGTCCTGTTCCTAGGTTGTAAATTAAAATGGAATGTGCCAGGAGAAACCCCAATAAGTTTATGTCACATTACTTCTTGTTTTAGTTTTTTTAATCGGGGTAATGATTAGAATACTGTTTGTCCTCAGTGTACACAATCTGGTTCATTTGTGCATAACATATATATATATATATATATATATATATATATATTCATGTACAGAGCCACTTCCCGTGTAAATTATTGCAGAGTTTTCCATAGACATCCCTTGCTATATGGTCGGTCTTTCTGTTATATGTATTTAATAGGTATTTGTACATGTATGGTAACCCTAATCTTAATTTTTCCATTCCCCCACCTGTCCTTTTAGATAAGCATAGTTTGTTTTCTAAGCCTGTGAGTGTCTTTCTCTGTGGAAATATGTTCATTTGTGTCAGTTGTTAGATAACGCCTATAAGTGATATCATAGGATATGTCTTTTGCTTTCCGACTTACCTCATGTTCTGTGATTATGTCTAGGCTCATCTATGGTGCCTCAAAGAGCAGTGTTTCATTGTTTTCCATGGCTAATAGTCCATTGTGTACATGGACCACTTCTTCTTTTTCCACTCATCTGGTGATGGACATTTTGGTTGCTTCCGTGTCTTGGCTATTGTGAAAATTCCTGCAGTGCAGCTGCTGAAGCCTGTGCCTTCTCGACTCTGGACTTGTCAGGTGAGAGTCTCAGCGGTGGGCCTGCTGAATGGAATAGTGGCTCAATTTTTACTTTGAAACACAGCTCCTTTCTGTTCTCATTATTGGCTGTTACCACTTTACATCTCACCAGCAGCTAGAGGGTACACAGTTCTCTAAAACCCCTTCAGCATTTGTTGTGTGCAGACTTTTAGCTGATGGTAGTTGGCATGTGTGAGTTGAAACCTTTTTGGAGGTTAGATTTGCATGAGTCTAATAATTCCTGATGTTGAGCTTTTATCCATTTTCCTCTTTTTTGAAAATGAGTGAGTAAAACTTACCGCTGCATACTATCTCCTTGAAAAATGTGCCAGTTTGGAATTTTTTCGGCCATTCCCTACCTCCGCACAATTATGTAGGGCAGGTGTCCTTTACAGCCCTGAGTCCTTGTGAATGTTAAGTGACCATTAGCTGTGGGTTTAATGCCGCTCTTGCGGGAAACGGCCACAAGGCGGCAGCATTTCTACATTTCCAACTCTGGGTTTTTGGGCAACAGAGCTTTCCTGGAAATCGTGTTAGTAAGCTGCAAATTAGAGTGGAATGTGCCAGCGCAAACCCCCAAGAGCTTATATCTCCTAAATTGTTGTTTGTTTATTAAATTTAATTTTTATTAATTATCAGAGCAAATTTGATACAAATGTAGATTCTCCTAGGTGTACAGTTTCTGGTTCATCCTATCAATGTATCTGTCTATTCCTCTTTCGATCCTTTCCCGTGGATGTTATTATAGGGTGTTGAGTAGACCTCTCTTCGTATTCCATAGGCACTTTGTGATTATACATTTCATAAGTATTAGTGCATATCTGTTAACCCCCATGTCCTAGTTCATACATTCCTTATTCCTTTCCATTTGGTTAAACATTAATTGGTTTTCTGAATCTATGTGTGTCCGTCTCTTGGAAATTATTTCATGGGTATCAATTTTTAGGTAACACCTATAAGTGATGTCGTAAGATGTCTGTCTTTCGGTTTCTTTCTTACTTCAAGTTGGGTGATTATCTCTAGATCCTTCTATGATGGTGCCAACGGCACTGTTCCATGCTTTTTCATGGCTAATATTCCATTGTGTACATGGACGACTTCTTCTTGGTGCATTTTTCTGTTGATGGACATTTCGGTTTCTTCCAGGTCTTGGCTATGGTACGTGTTGCTGCAGTGCAGGATTGCCAGCCTGTGTCTTTTCGATTCTGGTCTAATCAGGTGAAAGGCCCATGAGTGGGCCTACCAGATCACATGGTAGCTCCATATTTACCCTTAAACGCACCTCCATTCTGTTCTCACTACTGGCTGTGACCAGGTTTCATCCCACCAGCAGCTAAAGGGTACGCGGTTCTCTAAAACCCCTTCAGCATTTATTCTTTGTAGACTTTTTGGCTGATGACCATTCTGACGGCTGTGAGGTGAACTTTCTTGTACACTGGATTTGCATGGCTTTATTGATTCCTGATGTTCAGCCTTTTTCCATTCCCATTTTGTTAACAAAAAAGAAAGAAAGTAAAAGAAACAGAAGACAAATGTGCATAAACTATGCCTCTTGAAACTGTCGTTTTGAAATATGGACGTCTTTTGAATGTTTTGATCGATATATGACCCCAGGACTTTTTTTCAGGGAGGTGTCATTTACAGGCCTGCAATTATTTTGAATATCAACTGACCATTAGTGCTGGGATTAAAGCTGCTGTTGTGTGAAACGGCCACAAGGTGGCAGCAGTTCTCCTTTACCAAACCCGGTTACTTGGGCAACAGAACCTCAATGGAAGTCGTGTTCTAGGTTGTAATTTAGAATGGAATGTATCAGGAAAGCCCCTTCAATTTATGTCTCACTATTTCTTGTTTGTTTTTTTTAATTTAATTTTTATTTTTCATCACAGCAAGTTTGATTACAATGTTTGGCATGTTGTAGGTGTGCAAGATGTGGTTCTTTTACACATATACATATGTCTATTCTTCCTGGGATCCTTGTCCCATGTACGTTATGACAGAGTGTTGAGTAGTCTTCTCTTGGTATTCCGTAGGTCTTTGGTGATTATATAGTTCACCTGTGTTTGTATATGTCTGTTAACCCCAATATCCTAATGTATCCAATCCTCACACCTTTCCATTGGTGAACCATAAGTTTGTTTAATGAATCTGTGATTGCCCTTCTCTGTGGAAATATCTTCACTGCTATCAATTTTTAGGTAACACCTATAAGTGATATCATACGATATGTGTCTCTCTCTTTCTGACTTAGTACGAGTCGCGTGACTACCTCTAGACTCATCTACGGTGCTGCACATGGCATTGTGTCCTTTTTACCCTTGGCTAATATTCCCTCTGTACATGTACCAGTTCTTCTTTGTCCACTCATCTGTTGAGGGACTTGTTGGTTGCTTCCATGTCTTGGCTATTGTAATAGAGCGGCAATGCACATTTGCCTGCCTGTGTCTTTCCAATTCTGTCTTCTTAGGTGATAGGCCCAGGAGTGGGCCTGCTGGATCACACAGTAGCAAAATGTTTACTTTACAAAGGCACCTCCATTCTGTTCTCATTAGTGGCTCTTACCAGGTTACGTCCCTCTTAAAGCTGAGGGTATGCACTTCTCCACAACACCTTCAGCATTTACTGTTTGTAGTGTTTTTTTGCTGATGTATATTCTGACCAGTGTGAGCTGATATACCTCTTTGGGGTTGGATTTGCATGTGTCTCATAAACCCTTGAAATTGAGCTTTCTGGCATGTCCTTTTTTTCTTCAAACTGTGAGTACAGCTTACCTCTTCAAATTGTTTTCGTGAAGTGTGTGTGACATTTAGAAATATTTTGGCCATTACCTCCCTCAAGACATTTTGTGGGCAGGTTTCATTTACAGCCCTCCAGTACTGGTGCATATGAAGTGACCCTTAGCACAGGTTTTAAAGCTGCTGTTGCAGGTAACGGCCAGAGGGCGGCAGCATTTCTTTCATTATGTCTTTTGCTTTCCGACTTACCTCATGTTCTGTGATTATCTCTAGGCAGCATTTCTGCTTTTCCCAATCTGGTAACTAGGCGAACAGACCTTCCTGGCAGTGGTGTTCCTCGGTTATATATTAGAGTGGAATG
The DNA here is from genome assembly GCF_964341445.2 of Mesoplodon mirus. NCBI lineage: Eukaryota > Metazoa > Chordata > Mammalia > Artiodactyla > Ziphiidae > Mesoplodon > Mesoplodon mirus. The sequence continues at coordinate 52,688 of NW_028295156.1, read as the reverse complement.
TGCCCGGAGAAACCCCCAAATGCTGATGTCTCCTTACTTATGTTTGTTTTCTAAATTGAATTTTTATTTTTTATTGGAGTCATATTCCATTGCGTACATGGACCACTTGTTTTTGGTGCATTCCTCTGTTGATGGACATTTTCGTAGCTTCCAATTGTTGTCTATGGTAAATATTGCTGGAGTGCAGGATTTTCAGCCTGTATCTTTTTTTATGGTTTTGATTTCTTTTGCGGTACGCGGGCCACTCACTGCGGTGGCCCCTCCCGTTGCAGAGCAGAGGCTCCGGATGCACAGGCCCAGCAGCCATAGCTCACGGGACCAGCCTCTCCAAGGCATGTGGGATCTTCCCGGACCGGGGCACGAACCCGTGTCCCCTGCATCGGCAGGCGGACTCTCAACGTCTGTGCCACCAGGGAAGCCCAGCCTGTTTAGTTTTGATTCTCATCCTGTCAGGTGATAGGCCCAGCAGTGGGTATGCTTGATTGAATGGTAGCTCAGTATTTACCTTTCCAAGGCACCTCCTTTGTGTTTTCCTTACTGGCTCTTACCATGTCCCACGTTGAACCAAGGGTAGGCATTTCTCCTCAAACCCTTCAGCATTTACTGTTTGCAGCATTTTTGCTGATGGCCATTCTGACTGGTGTGAGCTGATAGGTTTTTTGTAATTTGGATTTGCATGTCTTGAATTATTCCTAGTGTTCAGCATTTTTCCACGCCTTTTTAAAGTTCTGTTAAAATAACAGAAAGAAACAGAGAGTACAATTAACCTCTGGAAATTGTCTTCTTGAAAGTTTGCCCTCTTTTGAATGTTTTGGTCAATTTTCGAATCCAGGATTGTTTCTGAGGTCAGGTGTCATTCATAGGCCTGTAATGAGTGTGAATATCTAGTGAGCATTAGCACTGGGTTTAAAGCTGCTGTTTTGGGAAACGGCCACAAGGCGGCAGCATTTCTCCATTCCCAAATCTGGTTCCTAGGGCAGCAGAGCCTTTCTGGAAGTCCTGTTCCTAGGTTGTAAATTAAAATGGAATGTGCCAGGAGAAACCCCAATAAGTTTATGTCACATTACTTCTTGTTTTAGTTTTTTTAATCGGGGTAATGATTAGAATACTGTTTGTCCTCAGTGTACACAATCTGGTTCATTTGTGCATAACATATATATATATATATATATATATATATATATATATATATATATATATATATATATTCATGTACAGAGCCACTTCCCGTGTAAATTATTGCAGAGTTTTCCATAGACATCCCTTGCTATATGGTCGGTCTTTGTGTTATATGTATTTAATAGGTATTTGTACATGTATGGTAACCCTAATCTTAATTTTTCCATTCCCCCACCTGTCCTTTTAGATAAGCATAGTTTGTTTTCTAAGCCTGTGAGTGTCTTTCTCTGTGGAAATATGTTCATTTGTGTCAGTTGTTAGATAACGCCTATAAGTGATATCATAGGATATGTCTTTTGCTTTCCGACTTACCTCATGTTCTGTGATTATGTCTAGGCTCATCTATGGTGCCTCAAAGAGCAGTGTTTCATTGTTTTCCATGGCTAATAGTCCATTGTGTACATGGACCACTTCTTCTTTTTCCACTCATCTGGTGATGGACATTTTGGTTGCTTCCGTGTCTTGGCTATTGTGAAAATTCCTACAGTGCAGCTGCTGAAGCCTGTGCCTTCTCGACTCTGGACTTGTCAGGTGAGAGTCTCAGCGGTGGGCCTGCTGAATGGAATGGTGGCTCAATTTTTACTTTGAAACACAGCTCCTTTCTGTTCTCATTATTGGCTGTTACCACTTTACATCTCACCAGCAGCTAGAGGGTACACAGTTCTCTAAAACCCCTTCAGCATTTGTTGTGTGCAGACTTTTAGCTGATGGTAGTTGGCATGTGTGAGTTGAAACCTTTTTGGAGGTTAGATTTGCATGAGTCTAATAATTCCTGATGTTGAGCTTTTATCCATTTTCCTCTTTTTTGAAAATGAGTGAGTAAAACTTACCGCTGCATACTATCTCTTTGAAAAATGTGCCAGTTTGGAATTTTTTCGGCCATTCCCTACCTCCGCACAATTATGTAGGGCAGGTGTCCTTTACAGCCCTGAGTCCTTGTGAATGTTAAGTGACCATTAGCTGTGGGTTTAATGCCGCTCTTGCGGGAAACGGCCACAAGGCGGCAGCATTTCTACATTTCCAACTCTGGGTTTTTGGGCAACAGAGCTTTCCTGGAAATCGTGTTAGTAAGCTGCAAATTAGAGTGGAATGTGCCAGCGCAAACCCCCAAGAGCTTATATCTCCTAAATTGTTGTTTGTTTATTAAATTTAATTTTTATTAATTATCAGAGCAAATTTGATACAAATGTAGATTCTCCTAGGTGTACAGTTTCTGGTTCATCCTATCAATGTATCTGTCTATTCCTCTTTCGATCCTTTCCCGTGGATGTTATTATAGGGTGTTGAGTAGACCTCTCTTCGTATTCCATAGGCACGTTGTGATTATACATTTCATAAGTATTAGTGCATATCTGTTAACCCCCATGTCCTAGTTCATACATTCCTTATTCCTTTCCATTTGGTTAAACATTAACTGGTTTTCTGAATCTATGCGTGTCCGTCTCTTGGAAATTATTTCATGGGTATCAATTTTTAGCTAACACCTATAAGTGATGTCGTAAGATGTCTGTCTTTCGGTTTCTTTCTTACTTCAAGTTGGGTGATTATCTCTAGATCCTTCTATGATGGTGCCAACGGCACTGTTCCATGCTTTTTCATGGCTAATATTCCATTGTGTACATGGACGACTTCTTCTTGGTGCATTTTTCTGTTGATGGACATTTCGGTTTCTTCCAGGTCTTGGCTATGGTACGTGTTGCTGCAGTGCAGGATTGCCAGCCTGTGTCTTTTCGATTCTGGTCTAATCAGGTGAAAGGCCCATGAGTGGGCCTACCAGATCACATGGTAGCTCCATATTTACCCTTAAACGCACCTCCATTCTGTTCTCACTACTGGCTGTGACCAGGTTTCATCCCACCAGCAGCTAAAGGGTACGCGGTTCTCTAAAACCCCTTCAGCATTTATTCTTTGTAGACTTTTTGGCTGATGACCATTCTGACGGCTGTGAGGTGAACTTTCTTGTACACTGGATTTGCATGGCTTTATTGATTCCTGATGTTCAGCCTTTTTCCATTCCCATTTTGTTAACAAAAAAGAAAGAAAGTAAAAGAAACAGAAGACAAATGTGCATAAACTATGCCTCTTGAAACTGTCGTTTTGAAATATGGACGTCTTTTGAATGTTTTGATCGATATACGACCCCAGGACTTTTTTTCAGGGAGGTGTCATTTACAGGCCTGCAATTATTTTGAATATCAACTGACCATTAGCGCTGGGATTAAAGCTGCTGTTGTGTGAAACGGCCACAAGGTGGCAGCAGTTCTCCTTTACCAAACCCGGTTACTTGGGCAACAGAACCTCAATGGAAGTCGTGTTCTAGGTTGTAATTTAGAATGGAATGTATCAGGGAAGCCCCTTCAATTTATGTCTCACTATTTCTTGTTTGTTTTTTTTAATTTAATTTTTATTTTTCATCACAGCAAGTTTGATTACAATGTTTGGCATGTTGTAGGTGTGCAAGATGTGGTTCTTTTACACATATACATATGTCTATTCTTCCTGGGATCCTTGTCCCATGTACGTTATGACAGAGTGTTGAGTAGTCTTCTCTTGGTATTCCGTAGGTCTTTGGTGATTATATAGTTCACCTGTGTTTGTATATGTCTGTTAACCCCAATATCCTAATGTATCCAATCCTCACACCTTTCCATTGGTGAACCATAAGTTTGTTTAATGAATCTGTGATTGCCCTTCTCTGTGGAAATATCTTCACTGCTATCAATTTTTAGGTAACACCTATAAGTGATATCATACGATATGTGTCTCTCTCTTTCTGACTTAGTACGAGTCGCGTGACTACCTCTAGACTCATCTACGGTGCTGCACATGGCATTGTGTCCTTTTTACCCTTGGCTAATATTCCCTCTGTACATGTACCAGTTCTTCTTTGTCCACTCATCTGTTGAGGGACTTGTTGGTTGCTTCCATGTCTTGGCTATTGTAATAGAGCGGCAATGCACATTTGCCTGCCTGAGTCTTTCCAATTCTGTCTTCTTAGGTGATAGGCCCAGGAGTGGGCCTGCTGGATCACACAGTAGCAAAATGTTTACTTTACAAAGGCACCTCCATTCTGTTCTCATTAGTGGCTCTTACCAGGTTACGTCCCTCTTAAAGCTGAGGGTATGCACTTCTCCACAACACCTTCAGCATTTACTGTTTGTAGTGTTTTTTTGCTGATGTATATTCTGACCAGTGTGAGCTGATATACCTCTTTGGGGTTGGATTTGCATGTGTCTCATAAACCCTTGAAATTGAGCTTTCTGGCATGTCCTTTTTTTCTTCAAACTGTGAGTACAGCTTACCTCTTCAAATTGTTTTCGTGAAGTGTGTGTGACATTTAGAAATATTTTGGCCATTACCTCCCTCAAGACATTTTGTGGGCAGGTTTCATTTACAGCCCTCCAGTACTGGTGCATATGAAGTGACCCTTAGCACAGGTTTTAAAGCTGCTGTTGCAGGTAACGGCCAGAGGGCGGCAGCATTTCTTTCATTATGTGTTTTGCTTTCCGACTTACCTCATGTTCTGTGATTATCTCTAGGCAGCATTTCTGCTTTTCCCAATCTGGTAACTAGGCGAACAGACCTTCCTGGCAGTGGTGTTCCTCGGTTATATATTAGAGTGGAATGTGCCCGGAGAAACCCCCAAATGCTGATGTCTCCTTACTTATGTTTGTTTTCTAAATTGAATTTATATTTTTTATTGGAGTCATATTCCATTGCGTACATGGACCACTTGTTTTTGGTGCATTCCTCTGTTGATGGACATTTTCGTAGCTTCCAATTGTTGTCTATGGTAAATATTGCTGGAGTGCAGGATTTTCAGCCTGTATCTTTTTTTATGGTTTTGATTTCTTTTGCGGTACGCGGGCCACTCACTGCGGTGGCCCCTCCCGTTGCAGAGCAGAGGCTCCGGATGCACAGGCCCAGCAGCCATAGCTCACGGGACCAGCCTCTCCAAGGCATGTGGGATCTTCCCGGACCGGGGCACGAACCCGTGTCCCCTGCATCGGCAGGCGGACTCTCAACGTCTGTGCCACCAGGGAAGCCCAGCCTGTTTAGTTTTGATTCTCATCCTGTCAGGCGATAGGCCCAGCAGTGGGTATGCTTGATTGAATGGTAGCTCAGTATTTACCTTTCCAAGGCACCTCCTTTGTGTTTTCCTTACTGGCTCTTACCATGTCCCACGTTGAACCAAGGGTAGGCATTTCTCCTCAAACCCTTCAGCATTTACTGTTTGCAGAATTTTTGCTGATGGCCATTCTGACTGGTGTGAGCTGATAGGTTTTTTGTAATTTGGATTTGCATGTCTTGAATTATTCCTAGTGTTCAGCATTTTTCCACGCCTTTTTAAAGTTCTGTTAAAATAACAGAAAGAAACAGAGAGTACAGTTAACCTCTGGAAATTGTCTTCTTGAAAGGTTGCCCTCTTTTGAATGTTTTGGTCAATTTTCGAATCCAGGATTGTTTCTGAGGTCAGGTGTCATTCATAGGCCTGTAATGAGTGTGAATATCTAGTGAGCATTAGCACTGGGTTTAAAGCTGCTGTTTTGGGAAACGGCCACAAGGCGGCAGCATTTCTCCATTCCCAAATCTGGTTCCTAGGGCAGCAGAGCATTTCTGGAAGTCCTGTTCCTAGGTTGTAAATTAAAATGGAATGTGCCAGGAGAAACCCCAATAAGTTTATGTCACATTACTTCTTGTTTTAGTTTTTTTAATCGGGGTAATGATTAGAATACTGTTTGTCCTCAGTGTACACAATCTGGTTCATTTGTGCATAACATATATATATATATATATATATATATATATATATATATATATATATATATATATATATATATATTCATGTACAGAGCCACTTCCCGTGTAAATTATTGCAGAGTTTTCCATAGACATCCCTTGCTATATGGTCGGTCTTTCTGTTATATGTATTTAATAGGTATTTGTACACGTATGGTAACCCTAATCTTAATTTTGCCATTCCCCCACCTGTCCTTTTAGATAAGCATAGTTTGTTTTCTAAGCCTGTGAGTGTCTTTCTCTGTGGAAATATGTTCATTTGTGTCAGTTGTTAGATAACGCCTATAAGTGATATCATAGGATATGTCTTTTGCTTTCCGACTTACCTCATGTTCTGTGATTATGTCTAGGCTCATCTATGGTGCCTCAAAGAGCAGTGTTTCATTGTTTTCCATGGCTAATAGTCCATTGTGTACATGGACCACTTCTTCTTTTTCCACTCATCTGGTGATGGACATTTTGGTTGCTTCCGTGTCTTGGCTATTGTGAAAATTCCTGCAGTGCAGCTGCTGAAGCCTGTGCCTTCTCGACTCTGGACTTGTCAGGTGAGAGTCTCAGCGGTGGGCCTGCTGAATGGAATGGTGGCTCAATTTTTACTTTGAAACACAGCTCCTTTCTGTTCTCATTATTGGCTGTTACCACTTTACATCTCACCAGCAGCTAGAGGGTACACAGTTCTCTAAAACCCCTTCAGCATTTGTTGTGTGCAGACTTTTAGCTGATGGTAGTTGGCATGTGTGAGTTGAAACCTTTTTGGAGGTTAGATTTGCATGAGTCTAATAATTCCTGATGTTGAGCTTTTATCCATTTTCCTCTTTTTTGAAAATGAGTGAGTAAAACTTACCGCTGCATACTATCTCCTTGAAAAATGTGCCAGTTTGGAATTTTTTCGGCCATTCCCTACCTCCGCACAATTATGTAGGGCAGGTGTCCTTTACAGCCCTGAGTCCTTGTGAATGTTAAGTGACCATTAGCTGTGGGTTTAATGCCGCTCTTGCGGGAAACGGCCACAAGGCGGCAGCATTTCTACATTTCCAACTCTGGGTTTTTGGGCAACAGAGCTTTCCTGGAAATCGTGTTAGTAAGCTGCAAATTAGAGTGGAATGTGCCAGCGCAAACCCCCAAGAGCTTATATCTCCTAAATTGTTGTTTGTTTATTAAATTTAATTTTTATTAATTATCAGAGCAAATTTGATACAAATGTAGATTCTCCTAGGTGTACAGTTTCTGGTTCATCCTATCAATGTATCTGTCTATTCCTCTTTCGATCCTTTCCCGTGGATGTTATTATAGGGTGTTGAGTAGACCTCTCTTCGTATTCCATAGGCACGTTGTGATTATACATTTCATAAGTATTAGTGCATATCTGTTAACCCCCATGTCCTAGTTCATACATTCCTTATTCCTTTCCATTTGGTTAAACATTAATTGGTTTTCTGAATCTATGCGTGTCCGTCTCTTGGAAATTATTTCATGGGTATCAATTTTTAGGTAACACCTATAAGTGATGTCGTAAGATGTCTGTCTTTCGGTTTCTTTCTTACTTCAAGTTGGGTGATTATCTCTAGATCCTTCTATGATGGTGCCAACGGCACTGTTCCATGCTTTTTCATGGCTAATATTCCATTGTGTACATGGACGACTTCTTCTTGGTGCATTTTTCTGTTGATGGACATTTCGGTTTCTTCCAGGTCTTGGCTATGGTACGTGTTGCTGCAGTGCAGGATTGCCAGCCTGTGTCTTTTCGATTCTGGTCTAATCAGGTGAAAGGCCCATGAGTGGGCCTACCAGATCACATGGTAGCTCCATATTTACCCTTAAACGCACCTCCATTCTGTTCTCACTACTGGCTGTGACCAGGTTTCATCCCACCAGCAGCTAAAGGGTACGCGGTTCTCTAAAACCCCTTCAGCATTTATTCTTTGTAGACTTTTTGGCTGATGACCATTCTGACGGCTGTGAGGTGAACTTTCTTGTACACTGGATTTGCATGGCTTTATTGATTCCTGATGTTCAGCCTTTTTCCATTCCCATTTTGTTAACAAAAAAGAAAGAAAGTAAAAGAAACATAAGAGAAATGTGCATAAACTATGCCTCTTGAAACTGTCGTTTTGAAATATGGACGTCTTTTGAATGTTTTGATCGATATACGACCCCAGCACTTTTTTTCAGGGAGGTGTCATTTACAGGTCTGCAATGGAATATGACTCCAATAAAGAAATATAAATTCATTTAAAAAAACAAACTTAAGTAAGGAGACATCATCTTTTGGGGGTTTATCCGGGCACATTGCACTCTAATTTATAACCGGAGAACACCACTGCCAGGAAGGTCTGTTTCCCTACTTACCAGATTTGCAAAAGCAGTAATGCTGCCGCTCTCTGGCCGTTACCTGCAACAGCAGCTTCAAAACCTATGCTAAGGATCACTTCATATGCACCAGAACTGGAGGGCTGTAAATGAATCCTGCCTTCAAACTGTCTTGAGGGACGTAATGGCCAAAATATTTCCAAATGTCACACATACTTCAAGAAAACAATTTGAAGAGGTAAGCTGTACTCACAGTTTGAAGAAAAGAAGGACATGCCAGAAAGCTCAATTTCAAGGGGTTACGAGACGCACGTAAATCCAACCACAAGGACGTATCAGCTCACACTAGTCAGAATAAACATCAGCAAGAAAAAAACTACAAACAATAAATGCCGAAGGTGTTGTGGAGAGGTGCATACCCTCAACTTTAAGTGGGATGTAACCTGGTAAGAGCCACTGATGTGAACAAAATGGAGGTGACTTTACGAGGTAAACATTTTGCTACCGTATGATCCAGCAGGCCCACTCCTGGGCCTATAAACTAAGAAGACAGAATGGGAAAGACATAGGCAGGCAAATGTGCATTGCCGCAGTTATTACAACAGCCAAGACATGGAAGCAACCAAAAAGTCCATCGACAGATGAGTGGACAAAGAAAACTGGTGCATGTACAGACGTGATATTAGCCAAGGAGAAAAAGGACACCATGCCACGTGCAGCACCGCAGATGAGTCTAGAGTTAATCACGCGACTTGTAGGAAGTCAGAAAGAGAGAGACACATATCGTATGATGTCACTTATAGGTGTTACTTAAAAATTGATACCAGTGAAGGTATTTCCACAGAGAAGGGCAATCAGAGATTCATTAAACAAACTTATGGATCACCAATGGAAAGGTGTGAGGATTGGATACATTAGGATATTGGGGTTAACAGACATATACAAACACAGGTGAAATATATAATCACCAAAGACCTACGGAATACCAGGAGAAGACTACTCAACATTCTGTCATAATGTACACAGGACGAGGATCCCAGGAAGAATAGACATATGTATATGTGTAAAAGAACCACGTCTTGCACACCTAGAACAAGCCAAACATTGTAATCAACCTTGCTGTGATAAAAAATAAAAATTAAATTAAGAAAATGAACAAGAAGTAGTGAGACGTAAGCTTAAGGGGCTTTTTCCTGGCACATTCCATTCTAAATTACAACCTAGAACACGACTGCCATTGAGGCTCTGTTGCCCTAGTAACCGGATTTGGTAAAGGAGAACTGCTGCCACCTTGTGGCCATCTCACACAACAGGAGCTTTAATCCCAGCCCTCAGGGTCAGGTGATATTCAAAATAATTGCAGGCCTGTAAATCACACCTGCCCTGAAAACAAATCCTGGGGTCGTATATCGACCAAAAAATTCAAAAGACGTCCACATTTCAAAACGAAAGTTTCAAGAGGCATATTTAATGCACGTTTGTCTTCTGTTTCTTTTTTGTTGTTGTTAAAAAAACGGGAAAGGAAAAAGGCTGAACATCAGGAAGTAATAAAGCCATGAACATCCAGTGTACAAAAACGTTCACCTCACAGCCGTCAGAATGATCATCAGCAAAAACGTCTACAAAGAATAAATGCTGAAGGGGTTTTAGAGAACTGCGTACCCTTTAGCTGCTGGTGGGATGTAACCTGGTAACAGCCAGTGGTGAGAACAGAATGGAGGTGCGTTTAAGGGTAAATATGGAGCTACCATGTGATCTGGTAGGCCCACTCATGGGCCTTTCACCTGATTAGACCAGAATCAAAAAGACGCAGGCTGACAATCCTGCACTGCAGCAACATGTACCAGAGCCAAGACCTGGAAGAAAGCGAAATGTCCAACAAGAGGAAAATGCACCAGGAAGAAGTCGTCCATGTACACAATGGAATATTAGCCACGAAAAAGCATGGAACAGTGCCATTGGCACCACCATAGAAGGATCTAGAGATAATCACCCAACTTGAAGTAAGAAAGAAACTGAAAGAAAGACATCCTATGGCATCACTTATAGGTGTTACCTAAACATTGACACCCATGAAATAATTTCCAACAGAAGGACACGCATAGATTCAGAAAACCAAATAATGTTTAACCAAATGGAAAGGGGTAAGGAATGTATGAATTAGGATATGGGGGTTAACAGACACGTACTAATACATATGAAATATATAATCACCAAGTACCTATGGGATACGAAGAGAGGTCTACTCAACACTCTATAATAACATACACGGGAAAGGATCCAAAGAGGAATAGACAGATACATGGATAGGATGAACCAGACACTGTACACCTAGGAGAATCTACATTCTTATCAAATTTGCTCTGATAATTAATAAAAATTAAATTTAAAAAACAAACAACAATCTAGGAGATATAAGCTATGGGGGTTTGCGCTGGCACATTCCACTCTGATTTGCAGCTTACTGACCCGATTTCCAGGAAAGCTCTGTTGCCCAAAAACCCAGAGTTGGAAATGTAGAAACGCTGCCGCCTTGTGGCCGTTTCCCACAAGAGCGGCTTTAAACCCACAGCTAATGGTCACTTAACATTCACAAGGACTCAGGGCTGTAAAGGACACCTGCCGTCAAAAAATGTCCTGAGGTAGGGAATGGCCAAAACATTCAAAGCTGGCCAATTTTTCAGGGAGATAGTATGGAGGGGTAAGTTTTACTCACTCATTTTCAAGAAAGAAGAAAATGGATAAAAGCTCAACATCAGGAATTATTAGACTCATGCAAATCTACCCTCCAAACAGGTTTCAACTCACACATGTCAACTACCATCAGCAAAAAGTCTACCAACAATAAATGCTGAAGGGGTTTTAGAGAACTGTGTACCCTCTAGCTGCTGGTGAGATGTAAAGTGGTAACAGCCAATAATGAGAACAGAAAGGAGCTGTGTTTCAAAGTAAAAACTGAGCCACCATTCCATTCAGCAGGCCCCCTGCTGAGACTCTCACCTGACAAGTCCAGAGTCGAGAAGGCACAGGCTTCAGCAGCTGCACTGCAGGAACTGTCACAATAGCCAAGACACGGAAGCAACCAAAATGTCCATCACCAGATGAGTGGAAAAAGAAGTGGTCCATGTACACAATGGACTGTTAGCCATGGAAAACAATGAAACACTGCTCTTTGGGGCACCACAGTTGAGCCTAGAGATAATCACAGAACATGAGGTAAGTCGGAAAGCAAAAGACATATTCTATGATATCACTTATAGGCATTACCTAACAACTGACACAAATGAACATATTTCCACAGAGAGAGACACTCACAGACTTAGAAAACAAACTATGCTTATCTAAAAGGAAGGGCGGGGGGAATGGAAAAATTAAGATTAGGGTTACCATACGTGTACAAATACCTATTAAATACATATATCAAAAGACCGACCATATAGCAAGGGAGGTCTATGGGACACTCTGCAATAATTTACATGGGAAGTGGATCTGTACGTGAATATATATATATATATGTAATGTACAAATGAACCAGATTGTGTACACCTAGGACAAACAATATTCTAATCATTACCCCGATTAAAAAAATTAAAACAACGAAAAAGAAGTAATGTGACATAAACTTATGGGGGTTTTTCCTGGCACATTCCATTGTAATTTACAACCTAGGAACAGGACTTCCAGGAAGGCTCTGCTGCCCTAGTAACCAGATTTGGGAATGGAGAAACGCTGCCGCCTTGTGGCCGTTTCCCACAACAGCAGTTTTAACCCCAGTTCTAATCGTCACTAAATATTCACACACCTTGCAGGCCTGTCAATGACACCTGCCCTCAAAAAAAAAATCCTGGGTTTGAAAATCGACCAAAAAATTCAAAAGAGGGCAACCTTCCAAGAAGTCAATTTCAAGAGGTTTATTGTACTCACTCTTTTTTTCTGCTTTTGTTTAACACAAATTACAAAAGTTGTGGAAAAAGCTGAACATTAGGAGTAATCAAAGACATGCAAATCCAAATTACAAATTCCTATCAGCTCACAACAGTCAGAATGGCCATCAGCAAAAATTCTGCAAACAATAAATGCTGAAGGGGTTGTGGGGAAACGCCTACCCTTGGTTCAACGTGGGACATGGTAAGAGCCAGTAATGAAAACACAAAGAGGTGCCTTGAAAAGGTAAATATTGAGCTACCATTCAATCAAGCATACCCACTGCTGGGCCTATCGCCTGAGAGTATGAGAATCAAAAAGTCACATGCTGGGATTCAATGGTGGCGCAGTGGTTGAGAGTCCGCCTGCCGATGCAGGGGACATGGGTTCGTGCCCCGGTCCGGGAAGATCCCACAGGCCACGGAGCGGCTGGCCCTGTGAGCTATGGCTGCTGGCCCTGTGCGTCCGGAGCCCGAGCTCCGCAATGGGAGAGGCCACGGCAGTGAGAAGCCCGCGTACCACAAACGAAAAAAACAAACTAACAACAACAAAAAATACATAGGCTGGCAATCCTGCACTCCGGCAATATTTTACCACAGCCAACACTTGGAAGCAACGAAGATGTCCATCAACAGAGGAATGCACAAAGAAGAAGTGGTCCATGTACACAATGGAATATGACTCCAATAAAAAATATAAATTCATTTAAAAAAACAAACATAAGTAAGGAGACATCAGCTTTTGGGGGTTTATCCGGGCACAATCCACTCCAATTTATAACCGGAGAACACCACTGCCAGGAAGGTCTGTTTCCCTAGTTACCAGCTTTGCAAAAGCAGAAATGCTGCCGCTCTCTGGCCGTTACCTGCAACAGCAGCTTCAAAACCTGTGCTAAGGTTCACTTCATATGCACCAGAACTGGAGGGCTGTAAATGAATCCTGCCTTCAAACTGTCTTCAGGGAGGTAATGGCCAAAATATTTCAAAATGTCACACATACTTCAAGAAAACAATCTGAAGAGGTAAGCTGTACTCACAGTTTGAAGAAAAGAAGGACATGCCAGAAAGCTCAATTTCAAGGGGTTATGAGACGCACGCAAATCCAACCACAAGGAGTAATCAGCTCACACTAGTCAGAATATACATCAGCAAGAAAAAAACTACCAACAATAAATGCCGAAGGTGTTGTGGAGAAGTGCATACCCTCAACTTTAAGTGGGATGTAACCTGGTAAGAACCACTGATGTGAACAAAATGGAGGTGACTTTACGAGGTAAACATTTTGCTACCGTATGATCCAGCAGGCCCACTCCTGGGCCTATAAACTAAGAAGACAGAATTGGAAAGACACAGGCAGGCAAATGTGCATTGCCGCAGTTATTACAACAGCCAAGACATGGAAGCAACCAAAAAGTCCATCGACAGATGAGTGGACAAAGAAAACTGGTGCATGTACAGACGCGATATTAGCCAAGGAGAAAAAGGACACCATGCCACGTGCAGCACCGCAGATGAGTCTAGAGTTAATCACGCGACTTGTAGGAAGTCAGAAAGAGAAAGACACATATCGTATGATGTCACTTATAGGTGTTACTTAAAAATTGATACCAGTGAAGGTATTTCCACAGAGAAGGGCAATCAGAGATTCATTAAACAAACTTATGGATCACCAATGGAAAGGTGTGAGGATTGGATACATTAGGATATTGGGGTTAACAGACATATACAAACACAGGTGACATATATAATCACCAAAGACCTACGGAATACCAGGAGAAGACTACTCAACATTCTGTCATAATGTACACGGGACGAGGATCCCAGGAAGAATAGACATATGTATATGTGTAAAAGAACCACATCTTGCACACCTAGAACAAGCCAAACATTGTAATCAACACTGCTGTGATAAAAAATAAAAATTAAATTAAGAAAACGAACAAGAAGTAGTGAGACGTAATCTTAAGGGGCTTTTTCCTGGCACATTCCATTCTAAATTACAACCTAGAACACGACTGCCATTGAGGCTCTGTTGCCCTAGTAACCAGGTTTGGTAAAGGAGAACTGCTGCCACCTTGTGGCCGTCTCACACAACAGCAGCTTTAATCCCAGCGCTAAGGGTCAGCTGATATTCAAAATAATTGCAGGCCTGTAAATCACACCTGCCCTGAAAACAAATCCTGGGGTCGTATATCGACCAAAAAATTCAAAAGACGTCCACATTTCAAAACGACAGTTTCAAGAGGCGTATTTAATGCATGTTTGTCTTCTGTTTCTTTTTTGTTGTTGTTAAAAAAACGGGAAAGGAAAAAGGCTGAACATCAGGAAGTAATAAAGCCATGCACATCCAGTGTACAAAAACGTTCACCTCACAGCCGTCAGAATGATCATCTGCAAAAATGTCTACAAAGAATAAATGCTGAAGGGGTTTTAGAGAACTGCGTACCCTTTAGCTGCTGGTGGGATGTAACCTGGTAACAGCCAGTGGTGAGAACAGAATGGAGGTGCATTTAAGGGTAAAAATGGAGCTACCATGTGATCCGGTAGGCCTACTCATGGGCCTTTCACCTGATTAGACCAGAATCAAAAAGACGCAGGCTGACAATCCTGCACTGCAGCAACATGTACCAGAGCCAAGACCTGGAAGAAAGCGAAATGTCCAACAAGAGGAAAATGCACCAGGAAGAAGTCGTCCATGTACACAATGGAATATTAGCCACGAAAAAGCATGGAACAGTGCCGTTGGCACCACCATAGAAGGATCTAGAGATAATCACCCAACTTGAAGTAAGAAAGAAACTGAAAGACAGACATCCTATGGCATCACTTATAGGTGTTACCTAAACATTGACACCCATGAAATAATTTCCAACAGAAGGACACGCATAGATTCAGAAAACCAAATACTGTTTAACCAAATGGAAAAGTGTAAGGAATGTATGAATTAGGATATGGGGGTTAACAGACACGTACTAATACATATGAAATATATAATCACCAAGTACCTATGGGATACGAAAAGAGGTCTACTCAACACTCTATAATAACATACACGGGAAAGGATCCAAAGAGGAATAGACAGATACATGGATAGGATGAACCAGACACTGTACACCTAGGAGAATCTACATTCTTATCAAATTTGCTCTGATAATTAATGAAAATTAAATTTAAAAAACAAACAACAATCTAGGAGATATAAGCTATGGGGGTTTGCGCTGGCACATTCCACTCTAATTTGCAGCTTACTGACACGATTTCCAGGAAAGCTCTGTTGCCCAAAAACCCAGAGTTGGAAATGTAGAAAAGCTGCCGCCTTGTGGCCGTTTCCCACAAGAGCGGCTTTAAACCCACAGCTAGTGGTCACTTAACATTCACAAGGACTCAGGGCTGTAAAGGACACCTGCCGTCCAAAAATGTCCTGAGGTAGGGAATGGCCAAAACATTCAAAGCTGGCCAATTTTTCAAGGAGATAGTATGGAGGGGTAAGTTTTACTCACTCATTTTCAAGAAAGAAGAAAATGGATAAAAGCTCAACATCAGGAATTATTAGACTCATGCAAATCTAACCTCCAAAAAGGTTTCAACTCACACATGTCAACTACCATCAGCAAAAAGTCTACCAACAATAAACGCTGAAGGGGTTTTAGAGAACTGTGTACCCTCTAGCTGCTGGTGAGATGTAAAGTGGTAACAGCCAATAATGAGAACAGAAAGGAGCTGCGTTGAAAAGTAAAAACTGAGCCACCATTCCATTCAGCAGGCCCACCGCTGAGACTCTCACCTGACAAGTCCAGAGTCGAGAAGGCACAGGCTTCAGCAGCTGCACTGCAGGAATTTTCACAATAGCCAAGACACGGAAGCAACCAAAATGTCCATCACCAGATGAGTGGAAAAAGAAGAAGTGGTCCATGTACACAATGGACTATTAGCCATGGAAAACAATGAAACACTGCTCTTTGGGGCACCACAGTTGAGCCTAGAGATAATCACAGAACATGAGGTAAGTCGGAAAGCAAACAACATATCCTATGATATCACTTATAGGCGTTATCTAACAACTGGCACAAATGAACATATTTCCACAGAGAAAGACACTCACTGGCTTAGGAAACAAACTATGCTTATCTAAAAGGACAGGTGGGGGGAATGGAAAAATTAAGTTTAGGGTTACCATACATGTACAAATACCTATTAAATACATATAACAGAAAGACCGACCATATAGCAAGGGATGTCTATGGAAAACTCTGCAATAATTTAAACGGGAAGTGGCTCTGTACATGAATATATATATATATATATATATATATATATATATATATATATATATATATATGTATATATGTTATGCACAAATGAACCAGATTGTGTACACTGAGGACAAACAGTATTCTAATCATTACACCGATTAAAAAAACTAAAACAAGAAGTAATGTGACATAAACTTATTGGGGTTTCTCCTGGCACATTCCATTTTAATTTACAACCTAGGAACAGGACTTCCAGAAAGGCTCTGCTGCCCTAGGAACCAGATTTGGGAATGGTGAAATGCTGCCGCCTTGTGGCCGTTTCCCAAAACAGCAGCTTTAAACCCAGTGCTAATGCTCAATAGATACTCACACTCATTACAGGCCTATGAATGACACCTGACCTCAGAAACAATCCTGGGTTCGAAAATTGACCAAAAAATTCAAAAGAGGGCAACCTTTCAGGAAGACAATTTCTAGAGGTTAATTGTACTCTCTGTTTCTTTTATTTTAACAGAACTTTAAAAAGGCGTGGAAAAATGCTGAGCACTAGGAATAATTCAAGACATGCAAATCCAAATTACAAAAAACCTATCAGCTCACACCAGTCAGAATGACCATCAGCAAAAATTCTGCAAACAGTAAATGCTGAAGGGTTTGAGGAGAAATGCCTACCCTTGGTTCAACGTGGGACATGGTAAGAGCCAGTAAGGAAAACACAAAGGAGGTGCCTTGGAAAGGTAAATACTGAGCTACCATTCAATCAAGCATACCCACTGCTGGGCCTATCGCCTGACAGGATGAGAATCAAAACTAAACAGGCTGGGCTTCCCTGGTGGCGCAGACGTTGAGAGTCCGCCTGCCTAAGCAGGGGACACGGGTTCGTGCCCCGGTCCGGGAAGATCCCACATGCCGTGGAGAGGCTGGTCCCGTGAGCTATGGCTGCTGGGCCTGTGCATCCAGAGCCTCTGCTCTGCAACGGGAGGGGCCACCGCAGTGAGAGGCCCGCGTACCGCAAAAGAAATCAAAACCATAAAAAAAGATACAGGCTGAAAATCCTGCACTCCAGCAATATTTACCATAGACAACACTTGGAAGCTACGAAAATGTCCATCAACAGAGGAATGCACCAAGAAGTAGTGGTCCATGTACGCAATGGAATATGACTCCAATAAAAAATATAAATTCAATTTAGAAAACAAACATAAGTAAGGAGACATCAGCATTTGGGGGTTTCTCCGGGCACATTCCACTCTAATATATAACCGAGGAACACCACTGCCAGGAAGGTCTGTTCCCCTAGTTACCAGCTTTGCAAAAGCAGAAATGCTGCCGCCCTCTGGCCGTTACCTGCAACAGCAGCTTTTAAACCTGTGCTAAGGGTCACTTCATATGCACCAGAACTGGAGGGCTGTAAATGAATCCTGCCTTCAAACTGTCTTGAGGGAGGTAATGGCCAAAATATTTCTAAATGTCACACATACTTCATGAAAACAATTTTAAGAGGTAAGCTGTACTCACAGTTTGAAGAAAAGAAGGACATGCCAGAAAGCTCAATTTCAAGGGTTTATGAGACGCATTCAAATCCAACCCCAAAGAGGTATATCAGCTCACACTGGTCAGAATATACATCAGCAAAAAAACACTACAAACAGTAAATGCTGAAGGTGTTGTGGAGAAGTGCATACCCTCAACTTTAAGAGGGACGTAACCTGGTAAGAGCCACTAATGAGAACAGAATGGAGGTGACTTTACGAGGTAAACATTTTGCTACCGTATGATCCAGCAGGCCCACTCCTGGGCCTATAAACTAAGAAGACAGAATTGGAAAGACACAGGCAGGCAAATGTGCATTGCCGCTCTATTACAATAGCCAAGACATGGAAGCAACCAAAAAGTCCATCAACAGATGAGTGGACAAAGAAGAACTGGTACATGTACAGAGGGAATATTAGCCAAGGGAAAAAAGGACACAATGCCATGTGCAGCACCGTAGATGAGTCTAGAGGTAGTCACGCGACTCGTACTAAGTCAGAAAGAGAGAGACACATATCGTATGATATCACTTATAGGTGTTACCTAAAAATTGATACCGGTGAAGATATTTCCACAGAGAAGGGCAATCACAGATTCATTAAACAAACTTATGGTTCACCAATGGAAAGGTGTGAGGATTGGATACATTAGGATATTGGGGTTAACAGACATATACAAACACAGGTGAACTATATAATCACCAAAGACCTACGGAATACCAAGAGAAGACTACTCAACATTCTGTCATAACGTACATGGGACAAGGATCCCAGGAAGAACACACATATGTATATGTGTAAAAGAACCACATGGTGCACACCTACAACAAGCCAAACATTGTAATCAAACTTGCTGTGATAAAAAATAAAAATTAAATTAAAAAAAACAAACAAGAAATAGTGAGACATAAATTGAAGGGGCTTTCCTGATACATTCCATTCTAAATTACAACCTGGAACACGACTTCCATTGAGGTTCTGTTGCCCTAGTAACCGGGTTTGGTACAGGAGAACTGCTGCCACCTTGTGGCCGTTTCACACAACAGCAGCTTTAATCCCAGCGCTAATGGTCAGTTGATATTCAAAATAATTGCAGGCCTGTAAATGACACCTCCCTGAAAAAAAATCCTGGGGTCGTATATTGATGAAAACATTCAAAAGACGTCCATATTTCAAAACGACAGTTTCAAGAGGCATAGTTTATGCACATTTGTCTTCTGTTTCTTTTACTTTCTTTCTTTTTTGTTAACAAAATGGGAATGGAAAAAGGCTGAACATCAGGAATCAATAAAGCCATGCAAATCCAGTGTACAAAAAAGTTCACCTCACAGCCGTCAGAATGGTCATCAGCCAAAAAGTCTACAAAGAATAAATGCTGAAGGGGTTTTAGAGAACCGCGTACCCTTTAGCTGCTGGTGGGATGAAACCTGGTCACAGCCAGTAGTGAGAACAGAATGGAGGTGCGTTTAAGGGTAAATATGGAGCTACCATGTGATCTGGTAGGCCCACTCATGGGCCTTTCACCTGATTAGACGAGAATCGAAAAGACACAGGCTGGCAATCCTGCACTGCAGCAACACGTACCATAGCCAAGACCTGGAAGAAACCGAAATGTCCATCAACAGAAAAATGCACCAAGAAGAAGTCGTCCATGTACACAATGGAATATTAGCCATGAAAAAGCATGGAACAGTGCCGTTGGCACCATCATAGAAGGATCTAGAGATAATCACCCAACTTGAAGTAAGAAAGAATCCGAAAGACAGACATCTTAGGACATCACTTATAGGTGTTACCTAAAAATTGATACCCATGAAATAATTTCCAAGAGACGGACACGCATAGATTCAGAAAACCAATTAATGTTTAATCAAATGGAAAGGAATAAGGAATGTATGAACTAGGACATGGGGGTTAACAGATATGCACTAATACTTATGAAATGTATAATCACAACGTGCCTATGGAATACGAAGAGAGGTCTACTCAACACCTTATAATAACATCCACGGGAAAGGATCGAAAGAGGAATAGACAGATACATTGATAGGATGAACCAGAAACTGTACACCTAGGAGAATCTACATTTGTATCAAATTTGCTCTGATAATTAATAAAAATTAAATTTAATAAACAAACAACAATTTAGGAGATATAAGCTCTTGGGGGTTTGCGCTGGCACATTCCACTCTAATTTGCAGCTTACTAACACGATTTCCAGGAAAGCTCTGTTGCCCAAAAACCCAGAGTTGGAAATGTAGAAATGCTGCCGCCTTGTGGCCGTTTCCCGCAAGAGCGGCATTAAACCCACAGCTAATGGTCACTTAACATTCACAAGGACTCAGGGCTGTAAAGGACACCTGCCCTACATAATTGTGCGGACGTAGGGAATGGCCAAAAAAATTCCAAACTGGCACAATTTTCAAGGACATAGTATGGAGGGGTAAGTTTTACTCACTCATTTTCAAAAAAGAGGAAAATGGATAAAAGCTCAACATCAGGAATTATTAGACTCATGCAAATCTAACCTCCAAAAAGGTTTCAACTCACACATGCCAACTACCATCAGCTAAAAGTCTGCACACAACAAATGCTGAAGGGGTTTTAGAGAACTGTGTACCCTCTAGCTGCTGGTGAGATGTAAAGTGGTAACAGCCAATAATGAGAACAGAAAGGAGCTGTGTTTCAAAGTAAAAACTGAGCCACCATTCCATTCAGCAGGCCCACCGCTGAGACTCTCACCTGACAAGTCCAGAGTCGAGAAGGCACAGGCTTCAGCAGCTGCACTGCAGGAATTTTCACAATAGCCAAGACACGGAAGCAACCAAAATGTCCATCACCAGATGAGTGGAAAAAGAAGAAGTGGTCCATGTACACAATGGACTATTAGCCATGGAAAACAATGAAACACTGCTCTTTGAGGCACCATAGATGAGCCTAGAGATAATCACAGAACATGAGGTCAGTCGGAAAGCAAAAGACATATCCTATGATATCACTTATAGGCGTTATCTAACAACTGACACAAATGAACATATTTCCACAGAGAAAGACACGCACAGGCTTAGAAAACAAACTATGCTTATCTAAAAGACAGGTGGCGGGAATGGAAAAATTAAGATTAGGGTTACCATACGTGTACAAATACCTATTAAATACATATAACAGAAAGACCGACCATATAGCAAGGGATGTCTATGGAAAACTCTGCAATAATTTACACGGGAAGTGGCTCTGTACATGAATATATATATATATATATATATATATATATATATATATATATATATATATATATATATATATATGTTATGCACAAATGAACCAGATTGTGTACACTGGGGACAAACAGTATTCTAATCATTACCCCGATTAAAAAAACTAAAACAAGAAGTAATGTGACATAAACTTATTGGGGCTTCTCCTGGCACATTTCATTTTAATTTACAACCTATGAACAGGACTTCCAGAAAGGCTCTGCTGCCCTAGGAACCAGATTCGGGAATGGAGAAATGCTGCCGCCTTGTGGCCGTTTCCCAAAACAGCAGCTTTAAACCCAGTGCTAATGCTCACTAGATATTCACACTCATTACAGGCCTATGAATGACACCTGACCTCAGAAACAATCCTGGGTTCGAAAATTGACCAAAAAATTCAAGAGGGCAACCTTTCAAGAAGACAATTTCCAGAGGTTAATTGTACTCTCTGTTTCTTTCTGTTATTTTAACAGAACTTTAAAAAGGCGTGGAAAAATGCTGAACACTAGGAATAATTCAAGACATGCAAATCCAAATTACAAAAAACCTATCAGCTCACACCAGTTAGAATGGCCATCAGCAAAAATTCTGCAAACAGTAAATGCTGAAGGGTTTGAGGAGAAACGCCTACCCTTGGTTCAACGTGGGACATGGTAAGAGCCAGTAAGGAAAACACAAAGGAGGTGCGTTGGAAAGGTAAATACTGAGCTACCATTCAATCAAGCATACCCACTGCTGGGCCTATCACCTGACAGGATGAGAATCAAAACTAAACAGGCTGGGCTTCCCTGGTGGCGCAGACGTTGAGAGTCCGCCTGCCGATGCAGGGGACACGGGTTCGTGCCCCGGTCCGGGAAGATCCCACATGCCGTGGAGAGGCTGGTCCCGTGAGCTATGGCTGCTGGGCCTGTGCATCCGGAGCCTCTGCTCTGCAACGGGAGGGGCCACCGCAGTGAGAGGCCCGTGTACCGCAAAAGAAATCAAAACCATAAAAAAAGATACAGGCTGAAAATCCTGCACTCCAGCAATATTTACCATAGACAACACGTGGAAGCTACGAAAATGTCCATCAACAGAGCAATGCACGAAGAACAAGTGGTCCATGTACGCAATGGAATATGACTCCAATAAAAAAATATAAATTCAATTTAGAAAACAAACATAAGTAAAGAGACATCAGCATTTGGGGGTTTCTCCGGGAACATTCCACTCTAATATATAACCGAGGAACACCACTGCCAGGAAGGTCTGTTCGCCTAGTTACCAGATAGGGAAAAGCAGAAATGCTGCCTAGAGATAATCACAGAACATGAGGTAAGTCGGAAAGCAAAAGACATAATGAAAGAAATGCTGCCGCCCTCTGGCCGTTACCTGCAACAGCAGCTTTAAAACCTGTGCTAAGGGTCACTTCATATGCACCAGTACAGGAGGGCTGTAAATGAAACCTGCCCACAAAATGTCTTGAGGGAGGTAATGGCCAAAATATTTCTAAATGTCACACACACTTCACGAAAACAATTTGAAGAGGTAAGCTGTACTCACAGTTTGAAGAAAAAAAGGACATGCCAGAAAGCTCAATTTCAAGGGTTTATGAGACGCATGCAAATCCAACCCCAAAGAGGTATATCAGCTCACACTGGTCAGAATATACATCAGCAAAAAAACACTACAAACAGTAAATGCTGAAGGTGTTGTGGAGAAGTGCATACCCTCAACTTTAAGAGGGACGTAACCTGGTAAGAGCCACTAATGAGAACAGAATGGAGGTGCCTTTGTAAAGTAAACATTTTGCTACTGTATGATCCAGCAGGCCCACTCCTGGGCCTATCACCTAAGAAGACAGAATTGGAAAGACACAGGCAGGCAAATGTGCATTGCCGCTCTATTACAATAGCCAAGACATGGAAGCAACCAAAAAGTCCATCAACAGATGAGTGGACAAAGAAGAACTGGTACATGTACAGAGGGAATATTAGCCAAGGGAAAAAAGGACACAATGCCATGTGCAGCACCGTAGATGAGTCTAGAGGTAGTCACGCGACTCGTACTAAGTCAGAAAGAGAGAGACACGTATCGTATGATATTACTTATAGGTGTTACCTAAAAATTGATAGCAGTGAAGATATTTCCACAGAGAAGGGCAATCACAGATTCATTAAACAAACTTATGGTTCACCAATGGAAAGGTGTGAGGATTGGATACATTAGGATATTGGGGTTAACAGACATATACAAACACAGGTGAACTATATAATCACCAAAGACCTACGGAATACCAAGAGAAGACTACTCAACATTCTGTCATAACGTACATGGCACAAGGATCCCAGGAAGAACACACATATGTATATGTGTAAAAGAACCACATGGTGCACACCTACAACAAGCCAAACATTGTAATCAAACTTGCTGTGATAAAAAATAAAAATTAAATTAAAAAAAACAAACAAGAAATAGTGAGACATAAATTGAAGGGGCTTTCCTGATACATTCCATTCTAAATTACAACCTGGAACACGACTTCCATTGAGGTTCTGTTGCCCTAGTAACCGGGTTTGGTACAGGAGAACTGCTGCCACCTTGTGGCCGTTTCACACAACAGCAGCTTTAATCCCAGCGCTAATGGTCAGTTGATATTCAAAATAATTGCAGGCCTGTAAATGACACCTCCCTGAAAAAAAATCCTGGGGTCGTATATCGATCAAAACAGTCAAAAGACGTCCATATTTCAAAACGACAGTTTCAAGAGGCATAGTTTATGCACATTTCTCTTCTGTTTCTTTTACTTTCTTTCTTTTTTGTTAACAAAATGGGAATGGAACAATGCTGAACATCAGGAATCAATAAAGCCATGCAAATCCAGTGTACAAAAAAGTTCACCTCACAGCCGTCAGAATGGTCATCAGCCAAAAAGTCTACAAAGAATAAATGCTGAAGGGGTTTTAGAGAACCGCGTACCCTTTAGCTGCTGGTGGGATGAAACCTGGTCACAGCCAGTAGTGAGAACAGAATGGAGGTGCGTTTAAGGGTAAATATGGAGCTACCATGTGATCTGGTAGGCCCACTCATGGGCCTTTCACCTGATTAGACGAGAATCGAAAAGACACAGGCTGGCAATCCTGCACTGCAGCAACACGTACCATAGCCAAGACCTGGAAGAAACCGAAATGTCCATCAACAGAAAAATGCACCAAGAAGAAGTCGTCCATGTACACAATGGAATATTAGCCATGAAAAAGCATGGAACAGTGCCGTTGGCACCATCATAGAAGGATCTAGAGATAATCACCCAACTTGAAGTAAGAAAGAAACCGAAAGACAGACATCTTACGACATCACTTATAGGTGTTACCTAAAAATTGATACCCATGAAATAATTTCCAAGAGATGGACACACATAGATTCAGAAAACCAATTAATGTTTAACCAAATGGAAAGGAATCAGGAATGTATGAACTAGGACATGGGGGTTAACAGATATGCACTAATACTTATGAAATGTATAATCACAACGTGCCTATGGAATACGAAGAGAGGTCTACTCAACACCCTATAATAACATCCACGGGAAAGGATCGAAAGAGGAATAGACAGATACATTGATAGGATGAACCAGAAACTGTACACCTAGGAGAATCTACATTTGTATCAAATTTGCTCTGATAATTAATAAAAATTAAATTTAATAAACAAACAACAATTTAGGAGATATAAGCTCTTGGGGGTTTGCACTGGCACATTCCACTCTAATTTGCAGCTTACTAACACGATTTCCAGGAAAGCTCTGTTGCCCAAAAACCCAGAGTTGGAAATGTAGAAATGCTGCCGCCTTGTGGCCGTTTCCCGCAAGAGCGGCATTAAACCCACAGCTAATGGTCACTTAACATTCACAAGGACTCAGGGCTGTAAAGGACACCTGCCCTACATAATTGTGCGGAGGTAGGGAATGGCCAAAAAAATTCCAAACTGGCACAATTTTCAAGAACATAGTATGCAGGGGTAAGTTTTACTCACTCATTTTCAAAAAAGAGGAAAATGGATAAAAGCTCAACATCAGGAATTATTAGACTCATGCAAATCTAACCTCCAAAAAGGTTTCAACTCACACATGCCAACTACCATCAGCTAAAAGTCTGCACACAACAAATGCTGAAGGGGTTTTAGAGAACTGTGTACCCTCTAGCTGCTGGTGAGATGTAAAGTGGTAACAGCCAATAATGAGAACAGAAAGGAGCTGTGTTTCAAAGTAAAAATTGAGCCACCATTCCATTCAGCAGGCCCACCGCTGAGACTCTCACCTGAGAAGTTCAGAGTCGAGAAGGCACAGGCTTCAGCAGCTGCACTGCAGGAATTTTCACAATAGCCAAGACACGGAAGCAACCAAAATGTCCATCACCAGATGAGTGGAAAAAGAAGTGGTCCATGTACACAATGGAATATTAGCCATGGAAAACAATGAAACACTGCTCTTTGAGGCACCATAGATGAGCCTAGAGATAATCACAGAACATGAGGTCAGTCGGAAAGCAAAAGACATATCCTATGATATCACTTATAGGCGTTATCTAACAACTGACACAAATGAACATATTTCCACAGAGAAAGACACTCACAGGCTTAGAAAACAAACTATGCTTACCTAAAAGAACAGGTGGGGGGAATGGAAAAATTAAGATTAGGGTTACCATACGTGTACAAATACCTATTAAATACATATAACAGAAAGACCGACCATATAGCAAGGGATGTCTATGAAAAACTCTGCAATAATTTACATGGGAACTGGCTCTGTACATGAATATATATATATATATATATATATATATATATGTTATGCACAAATGAACCAGATTGTGTACACTGAGGACAAACAGTATTCTAAACATTACCCCGATTAAAAAAACTAAAACAAGAAGTAATGTGACATAAACTTATTGGGGTTTCTCCTGGCACATTCCATTTTAATTTCCAACCTAGGAACAGGACTTCCAGAAAGGCTCTGCTGCCCTAGGAACCAGATTTGGGAATGGAGAAATGCTGCCGCCTTGTGGCCATTTCCCAAAACAGCAGCTTTAAACCCAGTGCTCATGCTCACTAAATATTCACACTCATTACAGGCCTATGAATGACACCTGACCTCAGAAACAATCCTGGGTTCGAAAATTGACCAAAACATTCAAAAGAGGGCAACCTTTCAAGAAGACAATTTCCAGAGGTTAATTGTACTCTCTGTTTCTTTCTGTTATTTTAACAGAACTTTAAAAAGGCGTGGAAAAATGCTGAACACTAGGAATAATTCAAGACATGCAAATCCAAATTACAAAAAACCTATCAGCTCACACCAGTCAGAATGGCCATCAGCAAAAATTCGGCAAACAGTAAATGCTGAAGGGTTTGAGGAGAAACGCCTACCCTTGGTTCAACGTGGGACATGGTAAGAGCCAGTAAGGAAAACACAAAGGAGGTGCCTTGGAAAGGTAAATACTGAGCTACCATTCAATCAAGCATACCCACTGCTGGGCCTATCGCCTGACAGGATGAGAATCAAAACTAAACAGGCTGGGCTTCCCTGGTGGCGCAGACGTTGAGAGTCCGCCTGCCGATGCAGGGGACACGGGTTCGTGCCCCGGTCCGGGAAGATCCCACATGCCGTGGAGAGGCTGGTCCCGTGAGCTATGGCTGCTGGGCCTGTGCATCCGGAGCCTCTGCTCTGCAACGGGAGGGGCCACCGCAGTGAGAGGCCCGCGTACCGCAAAAGAAATCAAAACCATAAAAAAAGATACAGGCTGAAAATCCTGCACTCCAGCAATATTTACCATAGACAACACTTGGAAGCTACGAAAATGTCCATCAACAGAGGAATGCACCAAGAACAAGTGGTCCATGTACGCAATGGAATATGACTCCAATAAAAAAATATAAATTCAATTTAGAAAGCAAACATAAGTAAGGAGACATCAGCATTTGGGGGTTTCTCCGGGCACATTCCACTCTAATATATAACCGAGGAACACCACTGCCAGGAAGGTCTGTTCGCCTAGTTACCAGATTGGGAAAAGCAGAAATGCTGCCTAGAGATAATCACAGAACATGAGGTAAGTCGGAAAGCAAAAGACATAATGAAAGAAATGCTGCCGCCCTCTGGCCGTTACCTGCAACAGCAGCTTTAAAACCTGTGCTAAGGGTCACTTCATATGCACCAGTACTGGAGGGCTATAAATGAAACCTGCCCACAAAATGTCTTGAGGGAGGTAATGGCCAAAATATTTCTAAATGTCACACACACTTCACGAAAACAATTTGAAGAGGTAAGCTGTACTCACAGTTTGAAGAAAAAAAGGACATGCCAGAAAGCTCAATTTCAAGGGTTTATGAGACGCATGCAAATCCAACCCCAAAGAGGTATATCAGCTCACACTGGTCAGAATATACATCAGCAAAAAAACACTACAAACAGTAAATGCTGAAGGTGTTGTGGAGAAGTGCATACCCTCAACTTCAAGAGGGACGTAACCTGGTAAGAGCCACTAATGAGAACAGAATGGAGGTGCCTTTGTAAAGTAAACATTTTGCTACTGTATGATCCAGCAGGCCCACTCCTGGGCCTATCACCTAAGAAGACAGAATTGGAAAGACACAGGCAGGCAAATGTGCATTGCCGCTCTATTACAATAGCCAAGACATGGAAGCAACCAAAAAGTCCATCAACAGATGAGTGGACAAAGAAGAACTGGTACATGTACAGAGGGAATATTAGCCAAGGGAAAAAAGGACACAATGCCATGTGCAGCACCGTAGATGAGTCTAGAGGTAGTCACGCGACTCGTACTAAGTCAGAAAGAGAGAGACACATATCGTATGATATCACTTATAGGTGTTACCTAAAAATTGATACCGGTGAAGATATTTCCACAGAGAAGGGCAATCACAGATTCATTAAACAAACTTATGGTTCACCAATGGAAAGGTGTGAGGATTGGATACATTAGGATATTGGGGTTAACAGACATATACAAACACAGGTGAACTATATAATCACCAAAGACCTACGGAATACCAAGAGAAGACTACTCAACATTCTGTCATAACGTACATGGGACAAGGATCCCAGGAAGAACACACATATGTATATGTGTAAAAGAACCACATGGTGCACACCTACAACAAGCCAAACATTGTAATCAAACTTGCTGTGATAAAAAATAAAAATTAAATTAAAAAAAAACAAACAAGAAATAGTGAGACATAAATTGAAGGGGCTTTCCTGATACATTCCATTCTAAATTACAACCTGGAACACGACTTCCATTGAGGTTCTGTTGCCCTAGTAACCGGGTTTGGTACAGGAGAACTGCTGCCACCTTGTGGCCGTTTCACACAACAGCAGCTTTAATCCCAGCGCTAATGGTCAGTTGATATTCAAAATAATTGCAGGCCTGTAAATGACACCTCCCTGAAAAAAAATCCTGGGGTCGTATATCGATGAAAACATTCAAAAGACGTCCATATTTCAAAACGACAGTTTCAAGAGGCATAGTTTATGCACATTTGTCTTCTGTTTCTTTTACTTTCTTTCTTTTTTGTTAACAAAATGGGAATGGAACAATGCTGAACATCAGGAATCAATAAAGCCATGCAAATCCAGTGTACAAAAAAGTTCACCTCACAGCCGTCAGAATGGTCATCAGCCAAAAAGTCTACAAAGAATAAATGCTGAAGGGGTTTTAGAGAACCGCGTACCCTTTAGCTGCTGGTGGGATGAAACCTGGTCACAGCCAGTAGTGAGAACAGAATGGAGGTGCGTTTAAGGGTAAATATGGAGCTACCATGTGATCTGGTAGGCCCACTCATGGGCCTTTCACCTGATTAGACGAGAATCGAAAAGACACAGGCTGGCAATCCTGCACTGCAGCAACACGTACCATAGCCAAGACCTGGAAGAAACCGAAATGTCCATCAACGGAAAAATGCACCAAGAAGAAGTCGTCCATGTACACAATGGAATATTAGCCATGAAAAAGCATGGAACAGTGCCGTTGGCACCATCATAGAAGGATCTAGAGATAATCACCCAACTTGAAGTAAGAAAGAAACCGAAAGACAGACATCTTAGGACATCACTTATAGGTGTTACCTAAAAATTGATACCCATGAAATAATTTCCAAGAGATGGACACACATAGATTCAGAAAACCAATTAATGTTTAACCAAATGGAAAGGAATAAGGAATGTATGAACTAGGACATGGGGGTTAACAGATATGCACTAATACTTATGAAATGTATAATCACAAAGTGCCTATGGAATACGAAGAGAGGTCTACTCAACACCCTATAATAACATCCACGGGAAAGGATCGAAAGAGGAATAGACAGATACATTGATAGGATGAACCAGAAACTGTACACCTAGGAGAATCTACATTTGTATCAAATTTGCTCTGATAATTAATAAAAATTAAATTTAATAAACAAACAACAATTTAGGAGATATAAGCTCTTGGGGGTTTGCACTGGCACATTCCACTCTAATTTGCAGCTTACTAACACGATTTCCAGGAAAGCTCTGTTGCCCAAAAACCCAGAGTTGGAAATGTAGAAATGCTGCCGCCTTGTGGCCGTTTCCCGCAAGAGCGGCATTAAACCCACAGCTAATGGTCACTTAACATTCACAAGGACTCAGGGCTGTAAAGGACACCTGCCCTACATAATTGTGCGGAGGTAGGGAATGGCCAAAAAAATTCCAAACTGGCACAATTTTCAAGGACATAGTATGGAGGGGTAAGTTTTACTCACTCATTTTCAAAAAAGAGGAAAATGGATAAAAGCTCAACATCAGGAATTATTAGACTCATGCAAATCTAACCTCCAAAAAGGTTTCAACTCACACATGCCAACTACCATCAGCTAAAAGTCTGCACACAACAAATGCTGAAGGGGTTTTAGAGAACTGTGTACCCTCTAGCTGCTGGTGAGATGTAAAGTGGTAACAGCCAATAATGAGAACAGAAAGGAGCTGTGTTTCAAAGTAAAAATTGAGCCACCATTCCATTCAGCAGGCCCACCGCTGAGACTCTCACCTGAGAAGTTCAGAGTCGAGAAGGCACAGGCTTCAGCAGCTGCACTGCAGGAATTTTCACAATAGCCAAGACACGGAAGCAACCAAAATGTCCATCACCAGATGAGTGGAAAAAGAAGTGGTCCATGTACACAATGGAATATTAGCCATGGAAAACAATGAAACACTGCTCTTTGAGGCACCATAGATGAGCCTAGAGATAATCACAGAACATGAGGTCAGTCGGAAAGCAAAAGACATATCCTATGATATCACTTATAGGCGTTATCTAACAACTGACACAAATGAACATATTTCCACAGAGAAAGACACTCACAGGCTTAGAAAACAAACTATGCTTACCTAAAAGAACAGGTGGGGGGAATGGAAAAATTAAGATTAGGGTTACCATACGTGTACAAATACCTATTAAATACATATAACAGAAAGACCGACCATATAGCAAGGGATGTCTATGAAAAACTCTGCAATAATTTACATGGGAACTGGCTCTGTACATGAATATATATATATATATATATATATATGTTATGCACAAATGAACCAGATTGTGTACACTGAGGACAAACAGTATTCTAAACATTACCCCGATTAAAAAAACTAAAACAAGAAGTAATGTGACATAAACTTATTGGGGTTTCTCCTGGCACATTCCATTTTAATTTACAACCTAGGAACAGGACTTCCAGAAAGGCTCTGCTGCCCTAGGAACCAGATTTGGGAATGGAGAAATGCTGCCGCCTTGTGGCCATTTCCCAAAACAGCAGCTTTAAACCCAGTGCTCATGCTCACTAAATATTCACACTCATTACAGGCCTATGAATGACACCTGACCTCAGAAACAATCCTGGGTTCGAAAATTGACCAAAACATTCAAAAGAGGGCAACCTTTCAAGAAGACAATTTCCAGAGGTTAATTGTACTCTCTGTTTCTTTCTGTTATTTTAACAGAACTTTAAAAAGGCGTGGAAAAATGCTGAACACTAGGAATAATTCAAGACATGCAAATCCAAATTACAAAAAACCTATCAGCTCACACCAGTCAGAATGGCCATCAGCAAAAATTCGGCAAACAGTAAATGCTGAAGGGTTTGAGGAGAAACGCCTACCCTTGGTTCAACGTGGGACATGGTAAGAGCCAGTAAGGAAAACACAAAGGAGGTGCCTTGGAAAGGTAAATACTGAGCTACCATTCAATCAAGCATACCCACTGCTGGGCCTATCGCCTGACAGGATGAGAATCAAAACTAAACAGGCTGGGCTTCCCTGGTGGCGCAGACGTTGAGAGTCCGCCTGCCGATGCAGGGGACACGGGTTCGTGCCCCGGTCCGGGAAGATCCCACATGCCGTGGAGAGGCTGGTCCCGTGAGCTATGGCTGCTGGGCCTGTGCATCCGGAGCCTCTGCTCTGCAACGGGAGGGGCCACCGCAGTGAGAGGCCCGCGTACCGCAAAAGAAATCAAAACCATAAAAAAAGATACAGGCTGAAAATCCTGCACTCCAGCAATATTTACCATAGACAACACTTGGAAGCTACGAAAATGTCCATCAACAGAGGAATGCACCAAGAACAAGTGGTCCATGTACGCAATGGAATATGACTCCAATAAAAAAATATAAATTCAATTTAGAAAGCAAACATAAGTAAGGAGACATCAGCATTTGGGGGTTTCTCCGGGCACATTCCACTCTAATATATAACCGAGGAACACCACTGCCAGGAAGGTCTGTTCGCCTAGTTACCAGATTGGGAAAAGCAGAAATGCTGCCTAGAGATAATCACAGAACATGAGGTAAGTCGGAAAGCAAAAGACATAATGAAAGAAATGCTGCCGCCCTCTGGCCGTTACCTGCAACAGCAGCTTTAAAACCTGTGCTAAGGGTCACTTCATATGCACCAGTACTGGAGGGCTATAAATGAAACCTGCCCACAAAATGTCTTGAGGGAGGTAATGGCCAAAATATTTCTAAATGTCACACACACTTCACGAAAACAATTTGAAGAGGTAAGCTGTACTCACAGTTTGAAGAAAAAAAGGACATGCCAGAAAGCTCAATTTCAAGGGTTTATGAGACGCATGCAAATCCAACCCCAAAGAGGTATATCAGCTCACACTGGTCAGAATATACATCAGCAAAAAAACACTACAAACAGTAAATGCTGAAGGTGTTGTGGAGAAGTGCATACCCTCAACTTCAAGAGGGACGTAACCTGGTAAGAGCCACTAATGAGAACAGAATGGAGGTGCCTTTGTAAAGTAAACATTTTGCTACTGTATGATCCAGCAGGCCCACTCCTGGGCCTATCACCTAAGAAGACAGAATTGGAAAGACACAGGCAGGCAAATGTGCATTGCCGCTCTATTACAATAGCCAAGACATGGAAGCAACCAAAAAGTCCATCAACAGATGAGTGGACAAAGAAGAACTGGTACATGTACAGAGGGAATATTAGCCAAGGGAAAAAAGGACACAATGCCATGTGCAGCACCGTAGATGAGTCTAGAGGTAGTCACGCGACTCGTACTAAGTCAGAAAGAGAGAGACACATATCGTATGATATCACTTATAGGTGTTACCTAAAAATTGATACCGGTGAAGATATTTCCACAGAGAAGGGCAATCACAGATTCATTAAACAAACTTATGGTTCACCAATGGAAAGGTGTGAGGATTGGATACATTAGGATATTGGGGTTAACAGACATATACAAACACAGGTGAACTATATAATCACCAAAGACCTACGGAATACCAAGAGAAGACTACTCAACATTCTGTCATAACGTACATGGGACAAGGATCCCAGGAAGAACACACATATGTATATGTGTAAAAGAACCACATGGTGCACACCTACAACAAGCCAAACATTGTAATCAAACTTGCTGTGATAAAAAATAAAAATTAAATTAAAAAAAAACAAACAAGAAATAGTGAGACATAAATTGAAGGGGCTTTCCTGATACATTCCATTCTAAATTACAACCTGGAACACGACTTCCATTGAGGTTCTGTTGCCCTAGTAACCGGGTTTGGTACAGGAGAACTGCTGCCACCTTGTGGCCGTTTCACACAACAGCAGCTTTAATCCCAGCGCTAATGGTCAGTTGATATTCAAAATAATTGCAGGCCTGTAAATGACACCTCCCTGAAAAAAAATCCTGGGGTCGTATATCGATGAAAACATTCAAAAGACGTCCATATTTCAAAACGACAGTTTCAAGAGGCATAGTTTATGCACATTTGTCTTCTGTTTCTTTTACTTTCTTTCTTTTTTGTTAACAAAATGGGAATGGAACAATGCTGAACATCAGGAATCAATAAAGCCATGCAAATCCAGTGTACAAAAAAGTTCACCTCACAGCCGTCAGAATGGTCATCAGCCAAAAAGTCTACAAAGAATAAATGCTGAAGGGGTTTTAGAGAACCGCGTACCCTTTAGCTGCTGGTGGGATGAAACCTGGTCACAGCCAGTAGTGAGAACAGAATGGAGGTGCGTTTAAGGGTAAATATGGAGCTACCATGTGATCTGGTAGGCCCACTCATGGGCCTTTCACCTGATTAGACGAGAATCGAAAAGACACAGGCTGGCAATCCTGCACTGCAGCAACACGTAACATAGCCAAGACCTGGAAGAAACCGAAATGTCCATCAACGGAAAAATGCACCAAGAAGAAGTCGTCCATGTACACAATGGAATATTAGCCATGAAAAAGCATGGAACAGTGCCGTTGGCACCATCATAGAAGGATCTAGAGATAATCACCCAACTTGAAGTAAGAAAGAAACCGAAAGACAGACATCTTAGGACATCACTTATAGGTGTTACCTAAAAATTGATACCCATGAAATAATTTCCAAGAGATGGACACACATAGATTCAGAAAACCAATTAATGTTTAACCAAATGGAAAGGAATAAGGAATGTATGAACTAGGACATGGGGGTTAACAGATATGCACTAATACTTATGAAATGTATAATCACAAAGTGCCTATGGAATACGAAGAGAGGTCTACTCAACACCCTATAATAACATCCACGGGAAAGGATCGAAAGAGGAATAGACAGATACATTGATAGGATGAACCAGAAACTGTACACCTAGGAGAATCTACATTTGTATCAAATTTGCTCTGATAATTAATAAAAATTAAATTTAATAAACAACAATTTAGGACATATAAGCTCTTGGGGGTTTGCACTGGCACATTCCACTCTAATTTGCAGCTTACTAACACGATTTCCAGGAAAGCTCTGTTGCCCAAAAACCCAGAGTTGGAAATGTAGAAATGCTGCCGCCTTGTGGCCGTTTCCCGCAAGAGCGGCATTAAACCCACAGCTAATGGTCACTTAACATTCACAAGGACTCAGGGCTGTAAAGGACACCTGCCCTACATAATTGTGCGGAGGTAGGGAATGGCCAAAATAATTCCAAACTGGCACAATTTTCAAGGACATAGTATGGAGGGGTAAGTTTTACTCACTCATTTTCAAAAAAGAGGAAAATGGATAAAAGCTCAACATCAGGAATTATTAGACTCATGCAAATCTAACCTCCAAAAAGGTTTCAACTCACACATGCCAACTACCATCAGCTAAAAGTCTGCACACAACAAATGCTGAAGGGGTTTTAGAGAACTGTGTACCCTCTAGCTGCTGGTGAGATGTAAAGTGGTAACAGCCAATAATGAGAACAGAAAGGAGCTGTGTTTCAAAGTAAAAATTGAGCCACCATTCCATTCAGCAGGCCCACCGCTGAGACTCTCACCTGAGAAGTTCAGAGTCGAGAAGGCACAGGCTTCAGCAGCTGCACTGCAGGAATTTTCACAATAGCCAAGACACGGAAGCAACCAAAATGTCCATCACCAGATGAGTGGAAAAAGAAGTGGTCCATGTACACAATGGAATATTAGCCATGGAAAACAATGAAACACTGCTCTTTGAGGCACCATAGATGAGCCTAGAGATAATCACAGAACATGAGGTCAGTCGGAAAGCAAAAGACATATCCTATGATATCACTTATAGGCGTTATCTAACAACTGACACAAATGAACATATTTCCACAGAGAAAGACACTCACAGGCTTAGAAAACAAACTATGCTTACCTAAAAGAACAGGTGGGGGGAATGGAAAAATTAAGATTAGGGTTACCATACGTGTACAAATACCTATTAAATACATATAACAGAAAGACCGACCATATAGCAAGGGATGTCTATGAAAAACTCTGCAATAATTTACATGGGAACTGGCTCTGTACATGAATATATATATATATATATATATGTTATGCACAAATGAACCAGATTGTGTACACTGAGGACAAACAGTATTCTAAACATTACCCCGATTAAAAAAACTAAAACAAGAAGTAATGTGACATAAACTTATTGGGGTTTCTCCTGGCACATTCCATTTTAATTTCCAACCTAGGAACAGGACTTCCAGAAAGGCTCTGCTGCCCTAGGAACCAGATTTGGGAATGGAGAAATGCTGCCGCCTTGTGGCCATTTCCCAAAACAGCAGCTTTAAACCCAGTGCTCATGCTCACTAAATATTCACACTCATTACAGGCCTATGAATGACACCTGACCTCAGAAACAATCCTGGGTTCGAAAATTGACCAAAACATTCAAAAGAGGGCAACCTTTCAAGAAGACAATTTCCAGAGGTTAATTGTACTCTCTGTTTCTTTCTGTTATTTTAACAGAACTTTAAAAAGGCGTGGAAAAATGCTGAACACTAGGAATAATTCAAGACATGCAAATCCAAATTACAAAAAACCTATCAGCTCACACCAGTCAGAATGGCCATCAGCAAAAATTCTGCAAACAGTAAATGCTGAAGGGTTTGAGGAGAAACGCCTACCCTTGGTTCAACGTGGGACATGGTAAGAGCCAGTAAGGAAAACACAAAGGAGGTGCCTTGGAAAGGTAAATACTGAGCTACCATTCAATCAAGCATACCCACTGCTGGGCCTATCGCCTGACAGGATGAGAATCAAAACTAAACAGGCTGGGCTTCCCTGGTGGCGCAGACGTTGAGAGTCCGCCTGCCGATGCAGGGGACACGGGTTCGTGCCCCGGTCCGGGAAGATCCCACATGCCGTGGAGAGGCTGGTCCCGTGAGCTATGGCTGCTGGGCCTGTGCATCCGGAGCCTCTGCTCTGCAACGGGAGGGGCCACCGCAGTGAGAGGCCCGCGTACCGCAAAAGAAATCAAAACCATAAAAAAAGATACAGGCTGAAAATCCTGCACTCCAGCAATATTTACCATAGACAACACTTGGAAGCTACGAAAATGTCCATCAACAGAGGAATGCACCAAGAAGAAGTGGTCCATGTACGCAATGGAATATGACTCCAATAAAAAAATATAAATTCAATTTAGAAAGCAAACATAAGTAAGGAGACATCAGCATTTGGGGGTTTCTCCGGGCACATTCCACTCTAATATATAACCGAGGAACACCACTGCCAGGAAGGTCTGCTCGCCTAGTTACCAGATTGGGAAAAGCAGAAATGCTGCCTAGAGATAATCGCAGAACATGAGGTAAGTCGGAAAGCAAAAGACATAATGAAAGAAATGCTGCCGCCCTCTGGCCGTTACCTGCAACAGCAGCTTTAAAACCTGTGCTAAGGGTCACTTCATATGCACCAGTACTGGAGGGCTATAAATGAAACCTGCCCACAAAATGTCTTGAGGGAGGTAATGGCCAAAATATTTCTAAATGTCACACACACTTCACGAAAACAATTTGAAGAGGTAAGCTGTACTCACAGTTTGAAGAAAAAAAGGACATGCCAGAAAGCTCAATTTCAAGGGTTTATGAGACGCATGCAAATCCAACCCCAAAGAGGTATATCAGCTCACACTGGTCAGAATATACATCAGCAAAAAAACACTACAAACAGTAAATGCTGAAGGTGTTGTGGAGAAGTGCATACCCTCAACTTTAAGAGGGACGTAACCTGGTAAGAGCCACTAATGAGAACAGAATGGAGGTGCCTTTGTAAAGTAAACATTTTGCTACTGTATGATCCAGCAGGCCCACTCCTGGGCCTACCACCTAAGAAGACAGAATTGGAAAGACACAGGCAGGCAAATGTGCATTGCCGCTCTATTACAATAGCCAAGACATGGAAGCAACCAACAAGTCCCTCAACAGATGAGTGGACAAAGAAGAACTGGTACATGTACAGAGGGAATATTAGCCAAGGGAAAAAAGGACACAATGCCATGTGCAGCACCGTAGATGAGTCTAGAGGTAGTCACGCGACTCGTACTAAGTCAGAAAGAGAGAGACACATATCGTATGATATTACTTATAGGTGTTACCTAAAAATTGATAGCAGTGAAGATATTTCCACAGAGAAGGGCAATCACAGATTCATTAAACAAACTTATGGTTCACCAATGGAAAGGTGTGAGGATTGGATACATTAGGATATTGGGGTTAACAGACATATACAAACACAGGTGAACTATATACTCACCAAAGACCTATGGAATACCAAGAGAAGACTACTCAACATTCTGTCATAACGTACATGGGACAAGGATCCCAGGAAGAACACACATATGTATATGTGTAAAAGAACCACATGGTGCACACCTACAACAAGCCAAACATTGTAATCAAACTTGCTGTGATAAAAAATAAAAATTAAATTAAAAAAAAACAAACAAGAAATAGTGAGACATAAATTGAAGGGGCTTTCCTGATACATTCCATTCTATATTACAACCTGGAACACGACTTCCATTGAGGTTCTGTTGCCCTAGTAACCGGGTTTGGTACAGGAGAACTGCTGCCACCTTGTGGCCGTTTCACACAACAGCAGCTTTAATCCCAGCGCTAATGGTCAGTTGATATTCAAAATAATTGCAGGCCTGTAAATGACACCTCCCTGAAAAAAAATCCTGGGGTCGTATATCGATCAAAACATTCAAAAGACGTCCATATTTCAAAACGACAGTTTCAAGAGGCATAGTTTATGCACATTTGTCTTCTGTTTCTTTTACTTTCTTTCTTTTTTGTTAACAAAATGGGAATGGAACAATGCTGAACATCAGGAATCAATAAAGCCATGCAAATCCAGTGTACAAAAAAGTTCACCTCACAGCCATCAGAATGGTCATCAGCCAAAAAGTCTACAAAGAATAAATGCTGAAGGGGTTTTAGAGAACCGCGTACCCTTTAGCTGCTGGTGGGATGAAACCTGGTCACAGCCAGTAGTGAGAACAGAATGGAGGTGCGTTTAAGGGTAAATATGGAGCTACCATGTGATCTGGTAGGCCCACTCATGGGCCTTTCACCTGATTAGACGAGAATCGAAAAGACACAGGCTGGCAATCCTGCACTGCAGCAACACGTACCATAGCCAAGACCTGGAAGAAACCGAAATGTCCATCAACAGAAAAATGCACCAAGAAGAAGTCGTCCATGTACACAATGGAATATTAGCCATGAAA
Organism: Mesoplodon mirus; assembly: GCF_964341445.2. Taxonomy (NCBI): domain Eukaryota; kingdom Metazoa; phylum Chordata; class Mammalia; order Artiodactyla; family Ziphiidae; genus Mesoplodon; species Mesoplodon mirus. Next base: position 13,872 of record NW_028295156.1, on the reverse strand, counting down.
AAGCATGGAACAGTGCCGTTGGCACCATCATAGAAGGATCTAGAGATAATCACCCAACTTGAAGTAAGAAAGAAACCGAAAGACAGACATCTTACGACATCACTTATAGGTGTTACCTAAAAATTGATACCCATGAAATAATTTCCAAGAGACGGACACACATAGATTCAGAAAACCAATTAATGTTTAACCAAATGGAAAGGAATAAGGAATGTATGAACTAGGACATGGGGGTTAACAGATATGCACTAATACTTATGAAATGTATAATCACAAAGTGCCTATGGAATACGAAGAGAGGTCTACTCAACACCCTATAATAACATCCACGGGAAAGGATCGAAAGAGGAATAGACAGATACATTGATAGGATGAACCAGAAACTGTACACCTAGGAGAATCTACATTTGTATCAAATTTGCTCTGATAATTAATAAAAATTAAATTTAATAAACAAACAACAATTTAGGAGATATAAGCTCTTGGGGGTTTGCACTGGCACATTCCACTCTAATTTGCAGCTTACTAACACGATTTCCAGGAAAGCTCTGTTGCCCAAAAACCCAGAGTTGCAAATGTAGAAATGCTGCCGCCTTGTGGCCGTTTCCCGCAAGAGCGGCATTAAACCCACAGCTAATGGTCACTTAACATTCACAAGGACTCAGGGCTGTAAAGGACACCTGCCCTACATAATTGTGCGGAGGTAGGGAATGGCCAAAAAAATTCCAAACTGGCACAATTTTCAAGGACATAGTATGGAGGGGTAAGTTTTACTCACTCATTTTCAAAAAAGAGGAAAATGGATAAAAGCTCAACATCAGGAATTATTAGACTCATGCAAATCTAACCTCCAAAAAGGTTTCAACTCACACATGCCAACTACCATCAGCTAAAAGTCTGCACACAACAAATGCTGAAGGGGTTTTAGAGAACTGTGTACCCTCTAGCTGCTGGTGAGATGTAAAGTGGTAACAGCCAATAATGAGAACAGAAAGGAGCTGTGTTTCAAAGTAAAAATTGAGCCACCATTCCATTCAGCAGGCCCACCGCTGAGACTCTCACCTGAGAAGTTCAGAGTCGAGAAGGCACAGGCTTCAGCAGCTGCACTGCAGGAATTTTCACAATAGCCAAGACACGGAAGCAACCAAAATGTCCATCACCAGATGAGTGGAAAAAGAAGTGGTCCATGTACACAATGGAATATTAGCCATGGAAAACAATGAAACACTGCTCTTTGAGGCACCATAGATGAGCCTAGAGATAATCACAGAACATGAGGTCAGTCGGAAAGCAAAAGACATATCCTATGATATCACTTATAGGCGTTATCTAACAACTGACACAAATGAACATATTTCCACAGAGAAAGACACTCACAGGCTTAGAAAACAAACTATGCTTACCTAAAAGAACAGGTGGGGGGAATGGAAAAATTAAGATTAGGGTTACCATACGTGTACAAATACCTATTAAATACATATAACAGAAAGACCGACCATATAGCAAGGGATGTCTATGAAAAACTCTGCAATAATTTACATGGGAACTGGCTCTGTACATGAATATATATATATATATATATATATGTTATGCACAAATGAACCAGATTGTGTACACTGAGGACAAACAGTATTCTAAACATTACCCCAATTAAAAAAACTAAAACAAGAAGTAATGTGACATAAACTTATTGGGGTTTCTCCTGGCACATTCCATTTTAATTTCCAACCTAGGAACAGGACTTCCAGAAAGGCTCTGCTGCCCTAGGAACCAGATTTGGGAATGGAGAAATGCTGCCGCCTTGTGGCCATTTCCCAAAACAGCAGCTTTAAACCCAGTGCTCATGCTCACTAAATATTCACACTCATTACAGGCCTATGAATGACACCTGACCTCAGAAACAATCCTGGGTTCGAAAATTGACCAAAACATTCAAAAGAGGGCAACCTTTCAAGAAGACAATTTCCAGAGGTTAATTGTACTCTCTGTTTCTTTCTGTTATTTTAACAGAACTTTAAAAAGGCGTGGAAAAATGCTGAACACTAGGAATAATTCAAGACATGCAAATCCAAATTACAAAAAACCTATCAGCTCACACCAGTCAGAATGGCCATCAGCAAAAATTCGGCAAACAGTAAATGCTGAAGGGTTTGAGGAGAAACGCCTACCCTTGGTTCAACGTGGGACATGGTAAGAGCCAGTAAGGAAAACACAAAGGAGGTGCCTTGGAAAGGTAAATACTGAGCTACCATTCAATCAAGCATACCCACTGCTGGGCCTATCGCCTGACAGGATGAGAATCAAAACTAAACAGGCTGGGCTTCCCTGGTGGCGCAGACGTTGAGAGTCCGCCTGCCGATGCAGGGGACACGGGTTCGTGCCCCGGTCCGGGAAGATCCCACATGCCGTGGAGAGGCTGGTCCCGTGAGCTATGGCTGCTGGGCCTGTGCATCCGGAGCCTCTGCTCTGCAACGGGAGGGGCCACCGCAGTGAGAGGCCCGCGTACCGCAAAAGAAATCAAAACCATAAAAAAAGATACAGGCTGAAAATCCTGCACTCCAGCAATATTTACCATAGACAACACTTGGAAGCTACGAAAATGTCCATCAACAGAGGAATGCACCAAGAACAAGTGGTCCATGTACGCAATGGAATATGACTCCAATAAAAAAATATAAATTCAATTTAGAAAGCAAACATAAGTAAGGAGACATCAGCATTTGGGGGTTTCTCCGGGCACATTCCACTCTAATATATAACCGAGGAACACCACTGCCAGGAAGGTCTGTTCGCCTAGTTACCACCAGATTGGGAAAAGCAGAAATGCTGCCTAGAGATAATCACAGAACATGAGGTAAGTCGGAAAGCAAAAGACATAATGAAAGAAATGCTGCCGCCCTCTGGCCGTTACCTGCAACAGCAGCTTTAAAACCTGTGCTAAGGGTCACTTCATATGCACCAGTACTGGAGGGCTATAAATGAAACCTGCCCACAAAATGTCTTGAGGGAGGTAATGGCCAAAATATTTCTAAATGTCACACACACTTCACGAAAACAATTTGAAGAGGTAAGCTGTACTCACAGTTTGAAGAAAAAAAGGACATGCCAGAAAGCTCAATTTCAAGGGTTTATGAGACGCATGCAAATCCAACCCCAAAGAGGTATATCAGCTCACACTGGTCAGAATATACATCAGCAAAAAAACACTACAAACAGTAAATGCTGAAGGTGTTGTGGAGAAGTGCATACCCTCAACTTCAAGAGGGACGTAACCTGGTAAGAGCCACTAATGAGAACAGAATGGAGGTGCCTTTGTAAAGTAAACATTTTGCTACTGTATGATCCAGCAGGCCCACTCCTGGGCCTATCACCTAAGAAGACAGAATTGGAAAGACACAGGCAGGCAAATGTGCATTGCCGCTCTATTACAATAGCCAAGACATGGAAGCAACCAAAAAGTCCATCAACAGATGAGTGGACAAAGAAGAACTGGTACATGTACAGAGGGAATATTAGCCAAGGGAAAAAAGGACACAATGCCATGTGCAGCACCGTAGATGAGTCTAGAGGTAGTCACGCGACTCGTACTAAGTCAGAAAGAGAGAGACACATATCGTATGATATCACTTATAGGTGTTACCTAAAAATTGATACCGGTGAAGATATTTCCACAGAGAAGGGCAATCACAGATTCATTAAACAAACTTATGGTTCACCAATGGAAAGGTGTGAGGATTGGATACATTAGGATATTGGGGTTAACAGACATATACAAACACAGGTGAACTATATAATCACCAAAGACCTACGGAATACCAAGAGAAGACTACTCAACATTCTGTCATAACGTACATGGGACAAGGATCCCAGGAAGAACACACATATGTATATGTGTAAAAGAACCACATGGTGCACACCTACAACAAGCCAAACATTGTAATCAAACTTGCTGTGATAAAAAATAAAAATTAAATTAAAAAAAAACAAACAAGAAATAGTGAGACATAAATTGAAGGGGCTTTCCTGATACATTCCATTCTAAATTACAACCTGGAACACGACTTCCATTGAGGTTCTGTTGCCCTAGTAACCGGGTTTGGTACAGGAGAACTGCTGCCACCTTGTGGCCGTTTCACACAACAGCAGCTTTAATCCCAGCGCTAATGGTCAGTTGATATTCAAAATAATTGCAGGCCTGTAAATGACACCTCCCTGAAAAAAAATCCTGGGGTCGTATATCGATCAAAACATTCAAAAGACGTCCATATTTCAAAACGACAGTTTCAAGAGGCATAGTTTATGCACATTTGTCTTCTGTTTCTTTTACTTTCTTTCTTTTTTGTTAACAAAATGGGAATGGAACAATGCTGAACATCAGGAATCAATAAAGCCATGCAAATCCAGTGTACAAAAAAGTTCACCTCACAGCCGTCAGAATGGTCATCAGCCAAAAAGTCTACAAAGAATAAATGCTGAAGGGGTTTTAGAGAACCGCGTACCCTTTAGCTGCTGGTGGGATGAAACCTGGTCACAGCCAGTAGTGAGAACAGAATGGAGGTGCGTTTAAGGGTAAATATGGAGCTACCATGTGATCTGGTAGGCCCACTCATGGGCCTTTCACCTGATTAGACGAGAATCGAAAAGACACAGGCTGGCAATCCTGCACTGCAGCAACACGTACCATAGCCAAGACCTGGAAGAAACCGAAATGTCCATCAACGGAAAAATGCACCAAGAAGAAGTCGTCCATGTACACAATGGAATATTAGCCATGAAAAAGCATGGAACAGTGCCGTTGGCACCATCATAGAAGGATCTAGAGATAATCACCCAACTTGAAGTAAGAAAGAAACCGAAAGACAGACATCTTAGGACATCACTTATAGGTGTTACCTAAAAATTGATACCCATGAAATAATTTCCAAGAGATGGACACACATAGATTCAGAAAACCAATTAATGTTTAACCAAATGGAAAGGAATAAGGAATGTATGAACTAGGACATGGGGGTTAACAGATATGCACTAATACTTATGAAATGTATAATCACAAAGTGCCTATGGAATACGAAGAGAGGTCTACTCAACACCCTATAATAACATCCACGGGAAAGGATCGAAAGAGGAATAGACAGATACATTGATAGGATGAACCAGAAACTGTACACCTAGGAGAATCTACATTTGTATCAAATTTGCTCTGATAATTAATAAAAATTAAATTTAATAAACAAACAACAATTTAGGAGATATAAGCTCTTGGGGGTTTGCACTGGCACATTCCACTCTAATTTGCAGCTTACTAACACGATTTCCAGGAAAGCTCTGTTGCCCAAAAACCCAGAGTTGGAAATGTAGAAATGCTGCCGCCTTGTGGCCGTTTCCCGCAAGAGCGGCATTAAACCCACAGCTAATGGTCACTTAACATTCACAAGGACTCAGGGCTGTAAAGGACACCTGCCCTACATAATTGTGCGGAGGTAGGGAATGGCCAAAAAAATTCCAAACTGGCACAATTTTCAAGGACATAGTATGAAGGGGTAAGTTTTACTCACTCATTTTCAAAAAAGAGGAAAATGGATAAAAGCTCAACATCAGGAATTATTAGACTCATGCAAATCTAACCTCCAAAAAGGTTTCAACTCACACATGCCAACTACCATCAGCTAAAAGTCTGCACACAACAAATGCTGAAGGGGTTTTAGAGAACTGTGTACCCTCTAGCTGCTGGTGAGATGTAAAGTGGTAACAGCCAATAATGAGAACAGAAAGGAGCTGTGTTTCAAAGTAAAAATTGAGCCACCATTCCATTCAGCAGGCCCACCGCTGAGACTCTCACCTGAGAAGTTCAGAGTCGAGAAGGCACAGGCTTCAGCAGCTGCACTGCAGGAATTTTCACAATAGCCAAGACACGGAAGCAACCAAAATGTCCATCACCAGATGAGTGGAAAAAGAAGTGGTCCATGTACACAATGGAATATTAGCCATGGAAAACAATGAAACACTGCTCTTTGAGGCACCATAGATGAGCCTAGAGATAATCACAGAACATGAGGTCAGTCGGAAAGCAAAAGACATATCCTATGATATCACTTATAGGCGTTATCTAACAACTGACACAAATGAACATATTTCCACAGAGAAAGACACTCACAGGCTTAGAAAACAAACTATGCTTACCTAAAAGAACAGGTGGGGGGAATGGAAAAATTAAGATTAGGGTTACCATACGTGTACAAATACCTATTAAATACATATAACAGAAAGACCGACCATATAGCAAGGGATGTCTATGAAAAACTCTGCAATAATTTACATGGGAACTGGCTCTGTACATGAATATATATATATATATATATATGTTATGCACAAATGAACCAGATTGTGTACACTGAGGACAAACAGTATTCTAAACATTACCCCGATTAAAAAAACTAAAACAAGAAGTAATGTGACATAAACTTATTGGGGTTTCTCCTGGCACATTCCATTTTAATTTCCAACCTAGGAACAGGACTTCCAGAAAGGCTCTGCTGCCCTAGGAACCAGATTTGGGAATGGAGAAATGCTGCCGCCTTGTGGCCATTTCCCAAAACAGCAGCTTTAAACCCAGTGCTCATGCTCACTAAATATTCACACTCATTACAGGCCTATGAATGACACCTGACCTCAGAAACAATCCTGGGTTCGAAAATTGACCAAAACATTCAAAAGAGGGCAACCTTTCAAGAAGACAATTTCCAGAGGTTAATTGTACTCTCTGTTTCTTTCTGTTATTTTAACAGAACTTTAAAAAGGCGTGGAAAAATGCTGAACACTAGGAATAATTCAAGACATGCAAATCCAAATTACAAAAAACCTATCAGCTCACACCAGTCAGAATGGCCATCAGCAAAAATTCTGCAAACAGTAAATGCTGAAGGGTTTGAGGAGAAACGCCTACCCTTGGTTCAACGTGGGACATGGTAAGAGCCAGTAAGGAAAACACAAAGGAGGTGCCTTGGAAAGGTAAATACTGAGCTACCATTCAATCAAGCATACCCACTGCTGGGCCTATCGCCTGACAGGATGAGAATCAAAACTAAACAGGCTGGGCTTCCCTGGTGGCGCAGACGTTGAGAGTCCGCCTGCCGATGCAGGGGACACGGGTTCGTGCCCCGGTCCGGGAAGATCCCACATGCCGTGGAGAGGCTGGTCCCGTGAGCTATGGCTGCTGGGCCTGTGCATCCGGAGCCTCTGCTCTGCAACGGGAGGGGCCACCGCAGTGAGAGGCCCGCGTACCGCAAAAGAAATCAAAACCATAAAAAAAGATACAGGCTGAAAATCCTGCACTCCAGCAATATTTACCATAGACAACACTTGGAAGCTACGAAAATGTCCATCAACAGAGGAATGCACCAAGAAGAAGTGGTCCATGTACGCAATGGAATATGACTCCAATAAAAAAATATAAATTCAATTTAGAAAGCAAACATAAGTAAGGAGACATCAGCATTTGGGGGTTTCTCCGGGCACATTCCACTCTAATATATAACCGAGGAACACCACTGCCAGGAAGGTCTGCTCGCCTAGTTACCAGATTGGGAAAAGCAGAAATGCTGCCTAGAGATAATCGCAGAACATGAGGTAAGTCGGAAAGCAAAAGACATAATGAAAGAAATGCTGCCGCCCTCTGGCCGTTACCTGCAACAGCAGCTTTAAAACCTGTGCTAAGGGTCACTTCATATGCACCAGTACTGGAGGGCTATAAATGAAACCTGCCCACAAAATGTCTTGAGGGAGGTAATGGCCAAAATATTTCTAAATGTCACACACACTTCACGAAAACAATTTGAAGAGGTAAGCTGTACTCACAGTTTGAAGAAAAAAAGGACATGCCAGAAAGCTCAATTTCAAGGGTTTATGAGACGCATGCAAATCCAACCCCAAAGAGGTATATCAGCTCACACTGGTCAGAATATACATCAGCAAAAAAACACTACAAACAGTAAATGCTGAAGGTGTTGTGGAGAAGTGCATACCCTCAACTTTAAGAGGGACGTAACCTGGTAAGAGCCACTAATGAGAACAGAATGGAGGTGCCTTTGTAAAGTAAACATTTTGCTACTGTATGATCCAGCAGGCCCACTCCTGGGCCTACCACCTAAGAAGACAGAATTGGAAAGACACAGGCAGGCAAATGTGCATTGCCGCTCTATTACAATAGCCAAGACATGGAAGCAACCAACAAGTCCCTCAACAGATGAGTGGACAAAGAAGAACTGGTACATGTACAGAGGGAATATTAGCCAAGGGAAAAAAGGACACAATGCCATGTGCAGCACCGTAGATGAGTCTAGAGGTAGTCACGCGACTCGTACTAAGTCAGAAAGAGAGAGACACATATCGTATGATATTACTTATAGGTGTTACCTAAAAATTGATAGCAGTGAAGATATTTCCACAGAGAAGGGCAATCACAGATTCATTAAACAAACTTATGGTTCACCAATGGAAAGGTGTGAGGATTGGATACATTAGGATATTGGGGTTAACAGACATATACAAACACAGGTGAACTATATACTCACCAAAGACCTACGGAATACCAAGAGAAGACTACTCAACATTCTGTCATAACGTACATGGGACAAGGATCCCAGGAAGAACACACATATGTATATGTGTAAAAGAACCACATGGTGCACACCTACAACAAGCCAAACATTGTAATCAAACTTGCTGTGATAAAAAATAAAAATTAAATTAAAAAAAAACAAACAAGAAATAGTGAGACATAAATTGAAGGGGCTTTCCTGATACATTCCATTCTATATTACAACCTGGAACACGACTTCCATTGAGGTTCTGTTGCCCTAGTAACCGGGTTTGGTACAGGAGAACTGCTGCCACCTTGTGGCCGTTTCACACAACAGCAGCTTTAATCCCAGCGCTAATGGTCAGTTGATATTCAAAATAATTGCAGGCCTGTAAATGACACCTCCCTGAAAAAAAATCCTGGGGTCGTATATCGATCAAAACATTCAAAAGACGTCCATATTTCAAAACGACAGTTTCAAGAGGCATAGTTTATGCACATTTGTCTTCTGTTTCTTTTACTTTCTTTCTTTTTTGTTAACAAAATGGGAATGGAACAATGCTGAACATCAGGAATCAATAAAGCCATGCAAATCCAGTGTACAAAAAAGTTCACCTCACAGCCGTCAGAATGGTCATCAGCCAAAAAGTCTACAAAGAATAAATGCTGAAGGGGTTTTAGAGAACCGCGTACCCTTTAGCTGCTGGTGGGATGAAACCTGGTCACAGCCAGTAGTGAGAACAGAATGGAGGTGCGTTTAAGGGTAAATATGGAGCTACCATGTGATCTGGTAGGCCCACTCATGGGCCTTTCACCTGATTAGACGAGAATCGAAAAGACACAGGCTGGCAATCCTGCACTGCAGCAACACGTACCATAGCCAAGACCTGGAAGAAACCGAAATGTCCATCAACGGAAAAATGCACCAAGAAGAAGTCGTCCATGTACACAATGGAATATTAGCCATGAAAAAGCATGGAACAGTGCCGTTGGCACCATCATAGAAGGATCTAGAGATAATCACCCAACTTGAAGTAAGAAAGAAACCGAAAGACAGACATCTTAGGACATCACTTATAGGTGTTACCTAAAAATTGATACCCATGAAATAATTTCCAAGAGACGGACACACATAGATTCAGAAAACCAATTAATGTTTAACCAAATGGAAAGGAATAAGGAATGTATGAACTAGGACATGGGGGTTAACAGATATGCACTAATACTTATGAAATGTATAATCACAAAGTGCCTATGGAATACGAAGAGAGGTCTACTCAACACCCTATAATAACATCCACGGGAAAGGATCGAAAGAGGAATAGACAGATACATTGATAGGATGAACCAGAAACTGTACACCTAGGAGAATCTACATTTGTATCAAATTTGCTCTGATAATTAATAAAAATTAAATTTAATATACAAACAACAATTTAGGAGATATAAGCTCTTGGGGGTTTGCACTGGCACATTCCACTCTAATTTGCAGCTTACTAACACGATTTCCAGGAAAGCTCTGTTGCCCAAAAACCCAGAGTTGGAAATGTAGAAATGCTGCCGCCTTGTGGCCGTTTCCCGCAAGAGCGGCATTAAACCCACAGCTAATGGTCACTTAACATTCACAAGGACTCAGGGCTGTAAAGGACACCTGCCCTACATAATTGTGCGGAGGTAGGGAATGGCCAAAAAAATTCCAAACTGGCACAATTTTCAAGGACATAGTATGGAGGGGTAAGTTTTACTCACTCATTTTCAAAAAAGAGGAAAATGGATAAAAGCTCAACATCAGGAATTATTAGACTCATGCAAATCTAACCTCCAAAAAGGTTTCAACTCACACATGCCAACTACCATCAGCTAAAAGTCTGCACACAACAAATGCTGAAGGGGTTTTAGAGAACTGTGTACCCTCTAGCTGCTGGTGAGATGTAAAGTGGTAACAGCCAATAATGAGAACAGAAAGGAGCTGTGTTTCAAAGTAAAAATTGAGCCACCATTCCATTCAGCAGGCCCACCGCTGAGACTCTCACCTGAGAAGTTCAGAGTCGAGAAGGCACAGGCTTCAGCAGCTGCACTGCAGGAATTTTCACAATAGCCAAGACACGGAAGCAACCAAAATGTCCATCACCAGATGAGTGGAAAAAGAAGTGGTCCATGTACACAATGGAATATTAGCCATGGAAAACAATGAAACACTGCTCTTTGAGGCACCATAGATGAGCCTAGAGATAATCACAGAACATGAGGTCAGTCGGAAAGCAAAAGACATATCCTATGATATCACTTATAGGCGTTATCTAACAACTGACACAAATGAACATATTTCCACAGAGAAAGACACTCACAGGCTTAGAAAACAAACTATGCTTACCTAAAAGAACAGGTGGGGGGAATGGAAAAATTAAGATTAGGGTTACCATACGTGTACAAATACCTATTAAATACATATAACAGAAAGACCGACCATATAGCAAGGGATGTCTATGAAAAACTCTGCAATAATTTACATGGGAACTGGCTCTGTACATGAATATATATATATATATATATATGTTATGCACAAATGAACCAGATTGTGTACACTGAGGACAAACAGTATTCTAAACATTACCCCGATTAAAAAAACTAAAACAAGAAGTAATGTGACATAAACTTATTGGGGTTTCTCCTGGCACATTCCATTTTAATTTCCAACCTAGGAACAGGACTTCCAGAAAGGCTCTGCTGCCCTAGGAACCAGATTTGGGAATGGAGAAATGCTGCCGCCTTGTGGCCATTTCCCAAAACAGCAGCTTTAAACCCAGTGCTCATGCTCACTAAATATTCACACTCATTACAGGCCTATGAATGACACCTGACCTCAGAAACAATCCTGGGTTCGAAAATTGACCAAAACATTCAAAAGAGGGCAACCTTTCAAGAAGACAATTTCCAGAGGTTAATTGTACTCTCTGTTTCTTTCTGTTATTTTAACAGAACTTTAAAAAGGCGTGGAAAAATGCTGAACACTAGGAATAATTCAAGACATGCAAATCCAAATTACAAAAAACCTATCAGCTCACACCAGTCAGAATGGCCATCAGCAAAAATTCTGCAAACAGTAAATGCTGAAGGGTTTGAGGAGAAACGCCTACCCTTGGTTCAACGTGGGACATGGTAAGAGCCAGTAAGGAAAACACAAAGGAGGTGCCTTGGAAAGGTAAATACTGAGCTACCATTCAATCAAGCATACCCACTGCTGGGCCTATCGCCTGACAGGATGAGAATCAAAACTAAACAGGCTGGGCTTCCCTGGTGGCGCAGACGTTGAGAGTCCGCCTGCCGATGCAGGGGACACGGGTTCGTGCCCCGGTCCGGGAAGATCCCACATGCCGTGGAGAGGCTGGTCCCGTGAGCTATGGCTGCTGGGCCTGTGCATCCGGAGCCTCTGCTCTGCAACGGGAGGGGCCACCGCAGTGAGAGGCCCGCGTACCGCAAAAGAAATCAAAACCATAAAAAAAGATACAGGCTGAAAATCCTGCACTCCAGCAATATTTACCATAGACAACACTTGGAAGCTACGAAAATGTCCATCAACAGAGGAATGCACCAAGAAGAAGTGGTCCATGTACGCAATGGAATATGACTCCAATAAAAAAATATAAATTCAATTTAGAAAGCAAACATAAGTAAGGAGACATCAGCATTTGGGGGTTTCTCCGGGCACATTCCACTCTAATATATAACCGAGGAACACCACTGCCAGGAAGGTCTGCTCGCCTAGTTACCAGATTGGGAAAAGCAGAAATGCTGCCTAGAGATAATCGCAGAACATGAGGTAAGTCGGAAAGCAAAAGACATAATGAAAGAAATGCTGCCGCCCTCTGGCCGTTACCTGCAACAGCAGCTTTAAAACCTGTGCTAAGGGTCACTTCATATGCACCAGTACTGGAGGGCTATAAATGAAACCTGCCCACAAAATGTCTTGAGGGAGGTAATGGCCAAAATATTTCTAAATGTCACACACACTTCACGAAAACAATTTGAAGAGGTAAGCTGTACTCACAGTTTGAAGAAAAAAAGGACATGCCAGAAAGCTCAATTTCAAGGGTTTATGAGACGCATGCAAATCCAACCCCAAAGAGGTATATCAGCTCACACTGGTCAGAATATACATCAGCAAAAAAACACTACAAACAGTAAATGCTGAAGGTGTTGTGGAGAAGTGCATACCCTCAACTTTAAGAGGGACGTAACCTGGTAAGAGCCACTAATGAGAACAGAATGGAGGTGCCTTTGTAAAGTAAACATTTTGCTACTGTATGATCCAGCAGGCCCACTCCTGGGCCTATCACCTAAGAAGACAGAATTGGAAAGACACAGGCAGGCAAATGTGCATTGCCGCTCTATTACAATAGCCAAGACATGGAAGCAACCAACAAGTCCCTCAACAGATGAGTGGACAAAGAAGAACTGGTACATGTACAGAGGGAATATTAGCCAAGGGAAAAAAGGACACAATGCCATGTGCAGCACCGTAGATGAGTCTAGAGGTAGTCACGCGACTCGTACTAAGTCAGAAAGAGAGAGACACATATCGTATGATATTACTTATAGGTGTTACCTAAAAATTGATAGCAGTGAAGATATTTCCACAGAGAAGGGCAATCACAGATTCATTAAACAAACTTATGGTTCACCAATGGAAAGGTGTGAGGATTGGATACATTAGGATATTGGGGTTAACAGACATATACAAACACAGGTGAACTATATACTCACCAAAGACCTACGGAATACCAAGAGAAGACTACTCAACATTCTGTCATAACGTACATGGGACAAGGATCCCAGGAAGAACACACATATGTATATGTGTAAAAGAACCACATGGTGCACACCTACAACAAGCCAAACATTGTAATCAAACTTGCTGTGATAAAAAATAAAAATTAAATTAAAAAAAAACAAACAAGAAATAGTGAGACATAAATTGAAGGGGCTTTCCTGATACATTCCATTCTATATTACAACCTGGAACACGACTTCCATTGAGGTTCTGTTGCCCTAGTAACCGGGTTTGGTACAGGAGAACTGCTGCCACCTTGTGGCCGTTTCACACAACAGCAGCTTTAATCCCAGCGCTAATGGTCAGTTGATATTCAAAATAATTGCAGGCCTGTAAATGACACCTCCCTGAAAAAAAATCCTGGGGTCGTATATCGATCAAAACATTCAAAAGACGTCCATATTTCAAAACGACAGTTTCAAGAGGCATAGTTTATGCACATTTGTCTTCTGTTTCTTTTACT